>NW_027211059.1:0-7500 GCF_029030835.1 Brachyistius frenatus
ATGACTGAGCACACCAGGAGAGGAGATCCGGGGGAACAAAGGTTCAAACACACTGGGTCAGACAGGGATCCTGACACATATAACTAAAATGAACTATAATCATATATAACTATAACTAACTATAATTATAACTACAGCTATAACTAACTATAATGATATATAACTACAACCATATATAACTGTAACTAGCTATAACTATAACCATATATAACTATCACTAACTATAACTATAAGTAACTATAATTATATGTAACTATAACCATATATAACTATAACTAACCATAACTCTAACCATGTCTTACTATAACTAACTATAATTATGTATAACTCTAACCATATCTAACGATAACTAACTATAACTAACTATAACCATATATTACTCTAACTAACTCTAACTATATATAGCCATAACTATAACTATATATAACTATAACCATAATTAACTATAACTATAAGGAACTATAATTATAACTAACTATAACTATACATAACCATAGCTATAACTATATATAACTAAAACTATAATATACATACAACTATATATGACCATAACTATAATTAGAAACAGCTGTTGTTCACTGAAGGGAGGATTCACATCAGAAACAACATGCAGTGAACATGAACACACACAGACTGCTGCAGAACAGAACCAGCAAGAGCCTCAGGATTCACTGGGAGACATGATGAGGCTGAAGATGGTGGGAACCATGTCCATCACCTCCATCACCTCCATCTCATCTTGAAATGGGTCCAGAGCTGTTGGAGTCCACCGATGGTAAATGGAGCTGACAGAGAGTCCACCGAGCACCTGGAGTGCCGTTGTATGACCTGTCGACGCCCTCCCGGTGTTGCCCCGTCCTCCCAGGCGGGGCAACACCGGGAGTTAGAGAGAGATGTTCTCTGAATAACTGTTGAACTGACAAATTCAACCAGAACACCTTCCTGCTCCCGTTTTTAAAGCTCTGTCAGTCCACGTTCAGTGTTTCAGCCACTCGTCCTGATCAGTAAACAACCAGTCAGCTGTGTGGAGGTGCTGACTCAGCAGAAAAGCTACCTGCTCTGAACACAACAGATAAACAACCCTCATGTTTTAGGGTTTTAGTGGTCTGTCAGGTTCAACCATACGACCAACCTGCAGAGGGGGAAGATGACGTGTAACAGGAACAACGTGCACGGAGCTCAGAGAAGTTACAACCTGAATGAGGAACTGTTTCAGCTTCAGTTCTTGATCAAAACCAGCACTCGAGTGACACACGTCTCTCTGAGCGCTGGTCTGAGTTGATGAAGAGGCGAGCCGGGCGTCGTGTTCTGATGACATCACGTTTCAAGAGGGGCGAAAAATGCATTAATGAAGTGTAATGTGATGTTTGTGGTTGTGGTCCATCTTTCATAATGTTTGTGTGAAACAGTTTGAACTGGAACAGAATGATCTTCACTGCGGTTGCAGACAGTTGATGAAATATGAAGTCCTGAATCCTCCTTTCTGTTTCGGAGAAGTTCAACCTGGAGTTATTTAGTTGTATTTCAGAGGTTTTACATCCTGCTTCCTTTCACATGTTCGGGATCATTAGATGATGCAGGCAGGAGCTGAACAGATAATGTGTTTTCTGTGTCTTTGGACACAGTTCTTCTCTGGTCGTTCTTCCCTCTGGTTTGAAAGACATAATCTTCTCAGCAGACTGCAGGAACAGTGAAGCGGCGATGATTAAGAGCTGCTGTGGTTCTTTTCTGGTTGTGTGAGCAGCAGCGCTGGCAGGAAGCCGGGCTGACTGAATGGGGTCATAATGAAGGGCCACAGGTAGCCGAGGCGAGTCAGCTGAATGATGCTGAACAGATCCAGATCCTGCGGGGAGGACTGAGCTGCCTGCTGCTCCCACCGACTGCAGAGGAAACCGGATCAATACTGTTTGATTTGATCCAGTTGAATTCGATGTGATTGTCATAGACACACAGACTGATGCGTGCAGCCTTTCATTCAGTTAACTGAGATCATGATGCAAGAGAGTGATATAACCCACTAACTGCCAAAAAGGAATTTACGAGTGATTGATGGTGACCTTTGAACTGACCTGTCAAATGATTTATGACCCCTAAGCCCCGCCCCTTTTATGGCCCAGGACGGAAGGATCTTTTTTATGGTTGGGGACCTTTGACCTGTCAAGGTATCTATGAACCTCTTTGATCTTAGCCCCCATACACACTTCCCCCCGATCACGTGGCCCAGAGGTAAAGTTTAAAACAAACCAATGAGATTGGAGTAGGTCGGCTTTATAAAGAGCGAATGGATTGATACACATAAAAAGCACCTGGTAGCAGTAATTGAATGCACATGGGTGTGTGGGTTATTGTTTATACAGGGCACAGGAAACAGGAGAGGTGGGTACAGATACAGGAAGAGCACAGTTCAGAGCACAACCACCAGACCAGAACCACACAACCCAACAGATTTCATGGTAGGATTTTTCTTCATCTTGTACAACTACATCTCTTCAATAAACTGCAATCAAACTACAAGCATTATGAAGAATTCTGTTGCTGTTTATGACAAAAACTGAAATGTTTAAATGTTTTGACGAGCATTTTATATTATTTTTGTATATTTTGTGTTACGGCCCGGTTCGTGCCCACAGCAAAGACGGATCACACTAGAGGTTTAACAAAAAGAAATGCATTTTATAATCAAACTTAACAAAAGACGCATATGAGCCGATGACTGAACAGGCTGCAATCCAGGATGCAACAACAAAAAATAAGTTAAGCAAGGTACACAGACTAAAACGACCACCTGGCGTGACTTCATTTGGCACAGAGTTGCTGAAGGACCAGAAATAATTTCATCAGGAGAAGCTGATGAGTTCACTGACTGCAGTTTTGTTCCTTGTGATCAGGAGCAGGTGAGGCGGAGCTGCGACTCAGCAGAGGACGGCTTGGACACGTTACACAAATAATCAGACAAAGAAACACGGCAAACATGAGGAATCTGAGAGAGATGATGTCTGGCTGCTGTTGTGACAATGACAGAAAGTTTGAGAGGAGTTGAAGAATCTCCTCATCCACTCAAATGTTACAAACATGTTAAAAAAATGCTTAATATTTTGAAAATGCTAAATATTTGGAAAAGTTGAATGTCAGCATAAAAGTCCTGAAAGAGTTGAACAATTAAAAAATGAGAATGGTTGAAATCAGTGAGTATGCACAAGTAGTGAGCGACCAAAGAAAAAACGTGCAAGAAGTCAGAAACAGGATGTCAATAGTGAAAATGCTGAATCAGCATTCACATAATAAAGGCCGGTTATTTTTTAAATTTCACTTGGATACGGAGAACGCTGCCTCAGATGTAGGCGCTAAAATAGTTCAAATAACTACTGTAAAATATTACAAAGGCTTAAATCATCTTACACGTGAACATTTTGTGACAATCTATACAATTTGTAATGTCACGATAACATATGACCTTGTTGATTAGCTCGGAGCAAATAGGATCAAATCCAGCAATCTCTATATGTCACTAAGAAAAATGTCCCTTTTTTTTTTTTTTTTTTTTAAACAAGCCTTCTTTTATCACTTTGTTGTCACTCCAGAAGAAGAACACTATGTTTAGTATCAGAGTCTCTTTAAATATTGCTGTTGCTCAGCTGTTCATCCTTCCACGATGGACAACGGTCACAAAGATGAAACCTCTTCAGCAGAAAGCTAAAAGATCATTAGAACAGGTAACAGGTGCAGCACTCTGTCACCGCTAACATGAAGGAAACACATGCTGCCTGGCCGGCTGCTGCTGCTTCTTCATTTGGATTAGAAATCTAGTGACTAAAGGAAACATTGAATAGGACGTCCTCACCGTCCACTACGTCTTTTTAGCCTGTCTGTCCCAAAGCGAGCTGAGACAGGAAACCGGAAACAGAATGTGGAGACCTGCAACGAGCCAACGAGGAGACGTTCAGGTTGAAAGAAGAACAAAGTCCAACGTTGTTGAGAAGTGGAGACGTGATGAGCGAGACGAGAAGCAGGTTGAAGGTTCACTTCTGTTTCTGTGCTCACTGGAAACATCTTCATTTCAGATTTCAGCAGCCTTTTTCAGCCGTTACTACATTTGATCTGATTCCATAAAGATGGACGAGGTCTGTGTTTGGTTTTGTCATTAGAAAAGGTCACTTATTGAAAAGAGATTCTCTTCAACCACGTGAGTGACCTGCAGAGGGATCCTGAAGATAGAATATGAATTGGACCTCCCGTTTCATGTCGGCGGTCGAAGGTGAGTAACACTGATATCAAAAGTAAAAGAATTGTCCCGTGCTTGTTTCCTCTGCTTTAGCCGGCTCAGTACAGGTCGGTACCGGCAGCACAACTCTGGATTCTCATGTCCTGAAGAACTTTCTCTCTCCTCATCATCTAAACCTCAGCGCTTCAATGTTTGAGGAGAGACGACAAAAGAAGTCTGATTGTGTCGTGATTCAAATGTAACGTGATCGAGCTCAAAAGACGGTCGGGATCAAAAAGCTCGTTTTTAACATTATTTGAGGTTCTACTGTTTCCATTTATATGGATGGTTTGGTGATACATAAAGTCAAGGAGGAGGGAGAAGTCAGGAGACATTTTCAGTGTCTGAATTTAGAGTCTGTGCTTACAGCTGTTTCTTGGAAGCAGTACGTACCATACAAATTCAATCTGGATCAAAGGATTAAAAGTACCAGCAGAAGGGATTTTTAAATGGATTTGTGGTGAGCACTACTTATTTCTATAAGTGTAGAGCCATGCAGCTGAAAAATAGATTTCAAAGGAAATATATATCAGTTTTAAATGTCTTTAATGTTCTACAGCGTAGAAAAAAGTCAAAAGTTCAGGAACCCTTGAATGACTTGGTGTGTTTATACATGACAGTTTACTGACAAAGACCACGACATGCATTTAGAAGCTTCTGGAAAAACAAGGAAGCGAATCTTTAGCGAACTTGGGTTTTTCTTTTGGGGGTAAACAACCTCTTTCTGAGGTCGAGAATACAAACTATATCTGCACACCTCCAGATCGAAATGCAAAACATCTGTTTGTTTGATTTTGGGGAGAATTTGAGTGAAACAAACCGTTAATTCTCATTCAAGAAAACCTTTGGACGTGTTCATAAATGTCAGCATATGCAGCATGTGACGACACCACAATGTACTTTATCTGACTTTTACAATTACCAGCATTCATTTCTAAACTTTGCAGAGATGCAGAATACAGCCGGGACAAGCTGTTAACTGACCAACACATTCACAGCTAGCAGATTTACCAGTTAACCGACCTGCAAGTATCTAAACCGGCAGGAAAACAGAGCAGCTGGAGAAAACCAAGCAGACAACGTGAGACCGTCCAACGTCCACACGGAGAAGCTTTCTGCTCTGAGGTGACCGTGCTCAGCACAGAGCCGGGATTTTATTTATCATGGAAGTCATTTCAGGAAGAAACTTTCTCAGCCTGAACATATTGATGAAGCTGAGGGGCGTTCCTCTCTCACAGGGATCTGCACCAAAGGCTGCAAGATGACATTTCATGACCTTTCAAAAATAGGGTTAGATAGATAGATAGATAGATAGATAGATAGATAGATAGATAGATAGATAGATAGATAGATAGATAGATAGATAGATAGATAGATAGATAGATAGATAGATAGATAGATAATCGATAATAGATAAGATGAACTGTTGAACTGTTGAACTGATGCACATTTCCCACAAACCCTGTCACCAGGAAACCGTTTGTGAGATGTGATGAAGAGGAGCTGTTGAAGAGTTCTGGTGTAGGATGACTTTTGACCCCGTCCAGCTCCAGATGAAATGTGTAAGTGAACGACGTGGTGTCAAAATGCTGTGTCCTCAGCAGATGAAGCGTCTGCTCCGAGGACACAGCTGAAATACTAAAATTAAAAGGACAGCGAGACAGAGAGACGAGGATGTGAGCAGAGACATAATGACTTTTCTATCAGAGGACGAGAGATAAATGTTTGGAGCGCTTCTCTTTCTGTTTGATATGAAATTACTTTTCTTAACTACACAACGTGTCCGGCCTCTTTCAATAGAGGTGATTAAGATGGAGGTACGATTTGCCTCAGGGAGGACAGGGAAGACAGGGAGGACAGCGGGGCGATTTCTTCTCTGAGTTAATGACCTGATGTCTGACTGACAGAGAAGGTCACAGCTCAGCACTTTAATAACACGATGACATTGAAGAGTTTAAGTCCTGTTGGGGACAATATCACAGCGTGGACGTCAGCTTAAGGAGAGGACAATAGAACGTTATCTACCAGGAGGGGACAATAGGCCATTAAATACCAGGACGGGACAGTAGGACGTCAACTAACAGGAGGGGACAATAGGACGTCAACTTACAGGAGGGGACAGTAGGACGTTAACTAACAGGAGGGGACAGTAGGACGTTATCTACTGGGAGGAGACAGTAGGACGTTAACTAACAGGAAGGGACAGGAGGACATTAAATACCAGGAGGGTACAGAGGAACGTTAACTACCAGGAGGGGAGAGTAGGAAGTTAAATAGCAGGAGGGGACAGTAGGACATTAAATACCAGGAGGGGACAGTGGGACATTAAATACCAGAAATTAAATCCCAGGAGGGGACAGTGCGACATTAAATCCCAGGAAGGGACAGTGGGACATTAAATACCAGGAGGGGACAGTGAGACATTAGATACCAGGAGGGGACAGTGAGACATTAGATACCGGGAGGGGACAGTGGAGCATTAAATACCAGGAGGGGACAGTGGGACATTAAATACCAGGAGGGGACAGTGAGACATTAGATACCATGAGGGGACAGTGAGACATTAGATACCGGGGGGACAGTGGAGCATTAAATACCAGGAGGGGACAGTGTGACATTAAATACCAGGAGGGGACAGTGGGACATTAAATACCATGAGGGGACAGTGAGACATTAGATACCGGGGGGGGACAGTGGAGCATTAAATACCAGGAGGGGACAGTGGGACATTAAATACCAGGAGGGGACAGTGGGACATTAAATACCAGGAGGGGACAGTGGGACATTAAATACCAGGAGAGGACAGTAGGAAATTAAATACCAGGAGGGGACAGTAGGAAATTAAATACCAGGAGGGGACAGTGAGACATTAGAATTCCTTACAGTTTTCTGGATTTTGGATTTTATTCTCCTGGATTAGCGCTGAAAGCACTTCTATCTGTTGAATTGATCATTTCAGTAAAGATCCTACCTCACTTGTCGAGTTTTGCATTTGAGTCCGAACCCCTGAAACGAGACAGAAACATCACCAGAAAAGCAAAACACGACATGATGACAAGGATGTCTGGACCCGCCCCCCTTGTCACTCGCAGCTTCAGTCTCTGATGTGAATATGGTCTGGAAACCTGAATGTCCACTGAGCCTCTCTGAAGGGTGGACCAATCAGAGACCTATTTCTTACAGCTCCATCTGCTTCTGTCTCAGTGATCAGCTTTTAATCTGCCTGACTTGTTGTTCGG
>NW_027211059.1:12500-139768 GCF_029030835.1 Brachyistius frenatus
CATGTGGTGGTGCAGGGAAATGAAAAGTACAGTATGCTCACAAACGTGTGGCCTCCTCCTGTATCTGCTCTCTGCAGGAGCTCTGAGCCAAAACAAACCAATGATTAACAAAGAAGCTGAGAGGCCACATGGCCTCTGTTCATTTATGTAACCTGCATCTGTTGGCTGTCTTCTGGATGATTACTGATGCAGCACATAACAGCGCATAGCAACAAGCTCCGCCTCCATCACTGGGCTGAAGCCAGAACTGATAAACAGTCTGACATCAGCTGATCTGATAAACGGTCTGACATCAGCTGATCTGATAAATGGTCTGACATCAGCTGATCTGATAAACTGTCTGACATCAGCTGATCTGATAAACACAGTCTGGCATCAGCTGATCTGATAAACTGTCTGACATCAGCTGATCTGATAAACTGTCTGACATCAGCTGATCTGATAAACTGTCTGACATCAGCTGATCTGATAAATGGTCTGACATCAGCTGATCTAATAAATGGTCTGACATCAGCTGATCTGATAAATGGTCTGACATCAGCTGATCTGATAAACACAGTCTGACATCAGCTGATCTGATAAACTGTCTGACATCAGCTGATCTGATAAACTGTCTGACATCAGCTGATCTGATAAACTGTCTGACATCAGCTGATCTAATAAACTGTCTGACATCAGCTGATCTGATAAATGGTCTGACATCAGCTGATCTAATAAACGGTCTGACATCAGCTGATCTGATAAATGGTCTGACATCAGCTGATCTGATAAACACAGTCTGACATCAGCTGATCTGATAAACGGTCTGACATCAGCTGATCTGATAAACTGTCTGACATCAGCTGATCTGATAAACGGTCTGACATCAGATTTATTTTGAAAAGTTGGACACGTTGGACCTGTTAGACCTGTTGGACGCGTTGGACCTGTTGGACACGTTGGACCTATTGGACCTGTTGGATGCGTTGGACCTGTTGGACGCGTTGGACCTGCTGGACCTGTTGGACACGTTGGACCTGTTGGACGCGTTGGACCTGTTGGACCTGTTGGACGCGTTGGACCTGCTGGACGCATTGGACCTGCTGGACCTGTTGGATGCGTTGGACCTGTTGGACGTGTTGGACCTACACTCAGCTAACATCTGGTCCTCAGTTCTGCTTTTATTTTGAACAGTGAATATGTTTTTGTTATACTTCCTGCCTCAGTGTTTCCTATGTTTTTAATGTCCTGCCTCCTCCCAGTTCCGTCCTCATGCTGTTTCAGGACTTTGTCTTTTTCAGATGTCCCTCTGTGTCCTGCTGTTGTCTTCCTGTAGATACAGTCTGCTGTTAGTTTGGTTCCAGTTCTGGTAACCTATGAGCAGTCAGCATCCTCAGCAAACCTACCTGTGATAAGGTTGTGTGGCTGCAATGCATGGTGGTCCTCTGTTAGAGGGACTGAGGCTCCTCCCACTACGTCTTGTGTTGGACTGAGCGGTGGTCTGATGTGAAGCTGCTCTGAAGTAGACTTTGTTTAATGAAATTTGTGGGAACACGAGGAGCTTGTTGATCATGACTGTGGGTCAGAACAGGTCCTGCTGCAGGAGAACAGACAGCAGTGGGACAGACCTGTATGTGATGGAGGCAGCAGTCCTCTGACTGACAGTTACCATAGAAACATTAAAAACAGGAGGATGTAGAAAACTGAACATTTACACATGAATACAAGCGGGAGACATCATGGCTGGATGTTTCTGGTGGGTTGTTGTTAAAGCAGCAAATTCTCTCCTGTCTCTTGTCTGTCTCTTTGTCCCTCCATCTCACTGTCTCTGTCCCACCATCTCTGTCTCTTGTCCCTCTGTCTCTCAATCTGTTCCATCTCTCTGTCCCTCTGTCTCTTTGTCTCACCATCTCTCCGTCTCTTCAGTTGTTGTGATCTGCATTTTACACCCGAACGTACAATCGTGTCATCTGTGTTGTAGCACCAACCTTGCTACATATCTGTTGTTGGATCTGTTGTTGGATCTGTTGTTGTTGGATCTGTTGGATCTGTTGTTGTGGATCTGTTGTTGTATCATTTATTGTATCTGTTGTATCTGTTGTTGTTGTATCTGTTGTTGTATCTGTTGTTGTTGTATCTGTTGTTGTATCTGTTGTATCTGTTGTTGTATCTGTTGTTGTATCTGTTGTTGTATCTGTTGTTGTATCTGTTGTTGTTGTTGTATCTGTTGTTGTATCTGTTGTTCTGTTGTTGTATCTGTTGTATCTGTTGTTGTATCTGTTGTTGTATCTGTTGTTGGATCTGTTGTTGGATCTGTTGTTGTATTGTTGTATCTGTTGTATCTGTTGTTGTATCTGTTGTTCTGTTGTATCTGTTGTTGTATCTGTTGTATCTGTTGTTGTATCTGTTGTTGTATCTGTTGTTGTATCTGTTGTATCTGTTGTATCTGTTGTTATCTGTATCTGTTCTATCTGTTGTTGGATCTGTTGTTGGATCTGTAGTATCTGTTGAATCTGTTGTTGTATCTGTTGTTGTATCTGTTGTTGTATCTGTTGTATCTGTTGTTGTTGTTGTATCTGTTGTTGTATCTGTTGTTGTATCTGTTGTTGTATCTGTTGTTGTATCTGTTGTATCTGTTGTTATCTGTTGTTGATCTGTTGTTGGATCTGTTGTTGTTGTTGTATCTGTTGTTGTATCTGTTGTTGGATCTGTTGTTGGATCTGTTGTTGTTGTTGTATCTGTTGTTGTATCTGTTGTTGTATCTGTTGTATCTGTTGTTGTATCTGTTGTTGTATCTGTTGTTGTTGTTGTTGTTGTTGTATCTGTTGTTGTTTTTATCTGTTGTTGGATCTGTTGTTGTTGTTGTATCTGTTGTTGTATCTGTTGTTGGATCTGTTGTTGTATCTGTTGTTGTATCTGTTGTATCTGTTGTTGTATCTGTTGTATTTGTTGTTGTATCTGTTGTTGTATCTGTTGTTGTTGTATCTGTTTTTGTATCTGTTGTTGTATCTGTTGTTGCTCTGTATCTGTTGTTGAATATATCTGTTGTTGTATCTGTTGTTGTATCTGTTGTTGTCAGATCTGTTGACAGCTCCTCCTGTGCTGCTGCTAGATGTTTGTCCATCAGCCTGAGTGGGACGTGTTCTGTCCTAACCGTCTGTCTTCTGTCTCTGTCCTTCATCCAGACTACAGCATGATGAGCACAATGGACCCACTCCTCTGCATCACACTCCTCGTCCTGTATAAGCTCCTCCCCTTACTGTTGGCCCAATGAGGAGACTGCAGACAAACTCACACAGAGTCAAGTCGCACAAACAGAAACCAAGCAGCAGTCTGTGGCCACTGGGGAGACCCAGTCACATGGAAGGATGTCTGCTGGAGGAGGAGGAGGAGGGGGAAGGGGAGGAGGAGGAGGAGGAGGGGGAGAGGGAGAAGGAGCAGGAGGATGAGGGGGAGCACACACACACACACACACACACACACACACACACACACACACCTCAGACACACACCTCCGACACACACACACCCTCAGACACACTCACACACACCTCCGACACACACACGCACGCGCACACACACACACACACACACACACACACACACACACACACACACACACACACACACACACACACACACACACACACACACACACCACTTCCTGTGACCTCAGTTTTTTTTTCTTTTTGGAGGGGGGGGGGTGATTTGATGACCTCTCAATCACTGACATGTTTCTGCTGCATCCTCCAGAGCTCGTTGTGTGTTAGTCTCATACGCGATATCCCTCCTACACACACACACACACACACACACACACACACACACACACACACACACACACACACACACACACACACACACACACACACACACACACACACACCTCTGTCCTCATTCATAGCTGTGACTTCATGTAAACAGATAATAAACTGATATATTTTGAGGAAGATAAGACACATCTTCCCATCGTCCATGTTATCACCTTCAATAATCTTTATTTTTGTTAAATCTCTGCTGATAAAAGTCACTCATTTCATTTCTATAAGACAAAAGGATTTATTGATAAAAGCAGCTCAGATGATGGTTTATTGGTAGGTATATTGTTTTTCTAATAAAAGGTACATGATAACATGTTGTATGTTGCTGACTTCTTTCATTACAATCATTTGTAAGATTCAACACTGAACAGTTTCTCATATTTAACAACATCTAACAATGATAATACTTTGGTGACCTTTGACCTGTAGTTGAAGCCAATCTGGATTTAAACAACAGAAAGCAGACAGGCATCATGTTGCAACCACAAATGTTGCTGAGTTTATTTATACGTAGTAACCAACCATCAACCATCAGTGATGTCATCAACCATCAGTGATGTCATCGTTGGTTTGTGAACGTTATGAATCCTCCAGTTCAGATTCTGTCCGTCACCATCTTTGCTAGTTCGGAGCGGTTTGGAGCAGGAAGTGACCATATTTGGACGAGCTGGGGGAGGAGCCAGAGGTGGATCTGACCGATCTGATCGGAAACCTGACGATACTACGTCAGGTTACAGTCAGCTGTAAACTGATTGCACCACAGGCCTGTCAATCAAACAGACACGCCCCCAAAACAGGTCTTCTTGAATCTTCTTTTCTAATGAATGAGGGATTATTTTCAGATGGACCTCCAGAAAACTAATAAGAAGGAGAGACTTTAGCTAACAACACCGAGATAACTGATGGACACATTTTATTCACTTTGGATTTGATGAGAGAAGTTGAATGGGAGTCTATGGAGCCGGAGGCTTTTTGGAGCCGACCTCTAGTGGCACTCGCTGGTATTGCAGCTGAAGACACTTCTGGATCAGAACCATTTTACAGACCTGAAGCTATGAACACTTTTAGAAACAGTCTGTCAAAGCAACAGTAACAACAGGGAATCATCATCAACTAATCTACCTCATCTCAACTAATCTACCACATCTCAAATAATCTCACCTCATCTCAACTAATCTACCTCATTTCAACTAATCTACCTCATCTCAACTAACCTCACTTTATTTTAATTAATCTACCTCATCTCAACTAATCCACCTCATCTCAACTAACCTCACTTTATTTTAATTAATCTACCTCATCTCAACTAATCTACCCCTTCTCTTCTTACCAGTTGCCTCTGAAAACAGGTCGAGGGCCTCAGGACAGAGATCCTGCTGAATGATGATGACACCTCACACCTGTACAAACCTGGACACACTTCAGAAATGATTTTACACAGGGTTAGGATTAGGGTTAGGGTTAGGATTAGGATTAGAGGTAAGGGATAAAAACCACATCGGCATCAGCCGTTCTTGAATAACTTTTGCTGTGAATGTTGTAGAGACTTGGAAGTTGGTTCCAGGTCAAGTAATTCAGTCAAACCTGATCGATTGGTGCCATCCCCAAGCTTCTCAGACATTCGGAAGGGGGCGCTCTTGCAAAAAAGTGCATTTTGGGATCAACCCTTCTTGAATAACTTTTTCGGTGAAGGTGGCGCTTGAAATTGGGTGTGTGTTATTACTTAGGCCATCATCATACCTGTAAAATTAGGGTTAGGATTATGGTTAGGTTGATGCAGTAATATATATGTATACATATATACATATACATATATATGTGTATATATGTGTGTATGTATGTGTGTATATATTTATAGGCCTATATGAATAAATAATTCTTCACAGAAGGGAGGTGTAGATCAGCAGAGAAAGATAGAGACATGATGTGAAAGAAGCAGTGAAATAGTTTAAGCACCATGAGGCAGATGGGCCAGTGGACATCTGGCAGGGAAGTCATGGTGAGCTGAAGCTGACACATCAGATAGGCCCTCCGGTCTCTGCATAAATCTGATTGGATTCCAGGTTAAAGAAGGTCAGAAGGGATAACATGGAGGAAGGCAGGATACGGCTGGGGCATACACACACACACACACACACACACACACACACACACACACACACACACACACACACACACACACACACACACACACACACACACACACACTACCAGATGTGCAACCAGCATGCATACATAGAAATGCATTTGCACATTCTGACTCTCCCCAGCAGTGTCTTGATCTGCGGACAGGAGGAGACCTGCATTAATCCAGCAGCTGGTTGGCAGCGAGCTGTTTGTGAAGATGTTTTTTTGCTCACAGCTGAACTAATGAGTGTCACGAGGTGGGTCAGCGCAGAGGCTCACGTTGGTTCCCATCCTTGGCTCTCCCTCTGTGCCTCATCTATCCCCTTGTAGGCTGAAGACGTGTGACTCATTTGCACTTGTTCTTGCTCATGACAATGACCAAACCAGGATTATAGCCACCCTGCCTCTAACAGACACACAACAACATCATCTCAAGTTAAAACTCCACTGTGACACATTTGTCAAGACAGCCCAGAGAGCCCCGAGCTGCAAACAGGACACCATACTGGACTCAGAGGTTCAACAGCTGAACACCAAATGACTGATTACAGACAAACTAAAGATTCATTAATGTCGTCATTCACAGGTGCTTATTACAGCAGGATCATCATTTAAAGCATGTTTGTGTACAACATCTTCATTTTTTCTGCTGGGCTTTTGGTCTCCACCATCTCCAAAAGGAGAAATGTAGTTCTTCAGCTGCTCACTGCTCAGCAAGCTCCTCACCAGTGCGTCTGAAACAGACAATACAACGCATGACCATCCAACACGGGACAACACATGTGACAAGACAACACGGGACAATAAACATGTGATGATCCAACTCGTGACAATACAACACGTGACCTTCCAACACGTGAAAATACAACACGTGACCTTCCAACACGTGAAAATACAACACGTGACCATTGAACACGTGAAAATACAACACGTGACAATACAACTCGTGACAATACAAACGCGTGACCATCCAACGCTTGACAATACAAGGTATGACAATCCAAAAAATAACAATACAACACGTGACCATCCAACACGTGACAATACAAAACGTGACAATCCAAAACATGACAACACAACGTGAACATCCAACACGTGACAATACAACGTGTGACCATCCAACACGTGACAATACAACGTGTGACCATCCACCACGTGACAATACAACGTGTGACCATCCAACACGTGACAATACAATACGTGACCATCCAACACATGACAAGACAACGTGTGACAATTCAACACATGACAAGACAACGTGTGACAATTCAACACGTGACAATACGCGACAATACAACGTGTGACAATTCAACACGTGAAATTTTAACATGTGACAATACAACGTGTGACAATCCAAAACGTGACAATACAACGTGTGACCATCCAACGTGTGACCATCCAACAAATGACAATACAACGTGTGACAATTCAACACGTGAAATTTTAACATGTGACAATACAACGTGTGACAATTCAACACGTGAAATTTTAACATGTGACAATACAACGTGTGACCATCCAAAACGTGACAATACAACGTGTGACAATTCAACACGTGAAATTTTAACATGTGACAATACAACGTGTGACCATCCAAAACGTGACAATACAACGTGTGACCATCCAACGTGTGACCATCCAACAAATGACAATACAACGTGTGACTATCCAAAGCACAACAATACGTGTGACAATCCAACACTTAACAATAAAACACGTGACCATCCAAAATGTGACAATACAACACATAACAAAACGTGTGACAATCCAACACTTAACAATAAAACATGTGACCATCCAAAATGTGACAATACAACACATAACAAAACGTGTTACAATCCAACACGTTGCAACACAACACGTGAAATTTCAACATGTGACAATACAACGCGTGACCATCCAAAACGTGACAGTACAATGTGTGACCATCCAACACATGACAATACAACGTGTGACAATCCAACACTTGACAATAGAACACGTGACCATCCAACACGTGAACATGCAACACGTGACAATACAACGTGTGACAGTTCAACGCGGGACAATACCACCTTTTACCATCGAACGCGTGACCATACAACACTTGACCATATAACAAGTGAAAATACGTGTGACAGTCCAACACGTGACAATACAACACGTGACCATCCAACACGTGACAATACAACACGTGGCCATCCAAAACGTGACAGTACAATGTGTGACCATCCAATACTTGACAATAGAACACGTGGCCATCCAAAACGCGACCATCCAACACGTGACAATCCAACTCGTGACAATACAAACGCGTGACCATCCAACGCATGACAATACAACGTGTGACAATCCAACACGTGACAATACAACACATGACAATCCAACACATGACAATACGTGTGACAATCCAACACTTGACAATAGAACACGTGACCATCCAAAACGCGACCATCCAACACATGACAATACAACGTGTGACAATCCAACACTTGACAATAGAACACGTGACCATCCAAAACGCGACAATCCAACACGTTACAATACAACGTTTGACAATTCAACATGTGAAATTTCAACATGTGACAATACAACGTGTGACCATCCAAAACGTGACAGTACAATGTGTGACCATCCAACACATGACAATACAACATGTGACAATCCAACACTTGACAATAGAAAACATGAACATCCAAAACGTGAACATCCAACACGTGACAATACAACATGTGACAACACGTGTGAATAACCAACACATGAAAATACAACACGTGACAATCCAACACGTGACAATACAAATGCGTGACCATCCAAAACATGACAATACAACGCGTGACCATCCAACACATGACAGTACAACGTGACCATCCAACAAGTGACAATACAAAGTGTGACCATCCACCACGTGACAATACAACATGTGACCATCCAACACGTGACAACACAACACGTGAACATCCAACACATGACAAGACAACATGTGACAATTCAACACGTGACAATACGCAACAATACGTGACAATTCAACGCGTGAAATTTCAACACGTGACAATACAATGTGTGACCATCCAAAACGTGACAATACAACGTGTGACGATCCAAAACATAATACGTTTGACAATCCAACACGTGACCATCCAACGTGACCATCCAACATGTGACATACCCACCACACCACGTGACACGTGACAATACAACGTGTGACCATCCAACACATGACAATACAACGTGTGACAATCCAACACTTGACAATAGAACACATGACCATCCAAAACGTGACCATCCAACACGTGACAATACAACGTGTGACAATCCAACGTGTGACAAACCAACACGTGACCATCCAAACGTGACAATACAACATGTGACAATACAACGTGTGACTAACCAACACATGACAATACAACAAGTGACCATTCAATACGTGACCATCCAACACGTGACAACACAACATTTTACCATCCAACATGTGACAATACAACATGTGACCATCCAACACATGACAATACAACGTGTGACCATCCAACACGTGACAATACAACACGTTACCATCCAACACAGGACAATACAATGTGTGACCATCCAACGCATGACAATACAACATGTGACAATACGTGACAAAACAACATATGACAATACAACGCGGGACAATACAACATTTTACCATGCAACACGTGACCATCCAACACATAATAAGACAACGTGTGACTATCCAACACACGACAATACAACAGACGACTATCCAACACATGTCCATCCAATACAGGACAATACAAGGTGTGACCATCCAACACGTGACAATACAACACTTGACCATCCCACACGTGAAAATACAACACGTGACCATCACAGACTTGACAATACCACACATGACAATTCAACATGTGACAACACAACACGTGACGATCCAACACGTGACAATACAACACGTGACAATACAATGTGTGACCATCCAATACGTGACCATACAATGTGTGACCATCCAATACGTGACCATACAACGTGTGACCATCCAACACGTAACCATCCAATACGTGACAATACAACGTTTGACAATTCAACCTGGGACAGTGCAATATTTTCCCATCCAACGCACGACAATTCAACATGTGACAAAACATATCAAAACAACACGTGACAATACAACATTTTACCATCCAACACGTGACAATACAACAAGTGACCACCTAACGTGACAATACAACACGTGACAATTCAACATGTGACAATACATGTCAAAACAACGCATGACCAGCCAACACCTGACAACACAACGTGTGACCATCCAACACCTGACAACACAACGTGTGACCATCCAACACATGACAACACAACGTGTGAACATCCAACACCTGACAACACAACATGTGACCATCCAACACCTGACAACACAACGTGTGAACATCCAACACAACAGAAGAACGGCTGGCAAGCTCACCTGGGGTGGAATCCCGCAGTCCAACACCAGGGGGCAGGCTGGATCTCTTAGTGGATCTCCCGTGGTCTGACAGGAGACAGCTGGCTTGATCAACTGTGTGGATCTCACACAGCGAGGGCAGGGTTTGCTCTGTGATTCCCTGGGATCGACACAGGCTTGCCAAAGCATCAACAGATGATCGCCGTGCAATGAACTGGATGCTTTCTTCACGCAGGTGAGAACCTGAGGCTTAGACACTGGATGGCAGGTACACTTGAAACAGAAAGGGAGTTAGAACCGGAACTTCACTGAGTGAAACATACAGACTTACGGGGACGGAATACCAGGTAGGTTAACGGACGGAATGATGCTTGGCAGGAGAAAGACCGGGGTATTTATGTCTGCTGGAGGTGATCACGGGGATGAAGCACAGCTCTGCCAATGGAGAGGGGCGTGGCAGTGGGCGGAACTCGGAGGAGGCTACTGCTGAGAGATACAAAACAAAACAAAACACAAGCACATGGCAGACCACACCAAACAGACAGGGGGATGACAGCACACATGAGGGAAGGTGATTAGAGGAAAACACACTAGGAATAGACAGGAATCCTCACACTTTAATAAGCATGGACAACTGGGAAAGCGTTGAAGGGGAGCAGGAGGAACCTGTGAGTAATTTTGTGAAGAAATTGTTACCACTGAGGTAAACCTTAATGGTGGGTATCTTGATGCGTATGGTGGAGTGGGCATAAGAGATTAAGCTGCATATGGTGGCCACGTCGAAGGAAAGGAACGGAAGGTTAAACATGGCATGGAAGGAGTGGAAAGAGTTCCATGCCATCCAGTAAGTAGAAACGGTGCTAGGGGCTAAGCTGGAGATGATGGCCTCTTGAGATAAAGAGATGAGTTCTGCGATGGGAGGAATATTGAGTCAGAAAATTGTGGTATTGGGGTTGGATCCTTCTCTGCATCTCGGGCCGAAGTTCTGAAGGTCTGGAAACAGAGAGTCATCGATGAAGCTATGATGGCCCGGGGTCATGCTTAGCTCGGAGAATGAATTAGTGAGTGACCGACAGCCACGCGAGACAGAGCATGAATTGTTGTCTATCAGCTGAATGGATGAGAATATACCTTTTTGGCCATTTATGCCCTTACAGGAGAGCAGCAATGACGATTGGATACATTTCGTGGACGGCTGAAGATGATGTGTGTGTGTGTGTGTGTGTGTGTGTGTGTGTGTGTGTGTGTGTGTGTGTGTGTGTGTGTGTGTGTGTGTGTGTGTGTGTGTGTGTGTGTGTGTGTGTGTGTGTGCGTGCATGCGTGCGTGCGCGTGTGTGTATGTGTGTGTTCGTGTGGTGATGTCGAGGCTTCATGAATCTCTGGAAACGTCAGTGTGTGTTCAGCTGTTTCTTGACCTCCTGCTGCGCCACACAGGAAGTTCTGGAGGACATTTTGAATCAGTCTACAGAGCTTCATACAGCTTAGCAACAAACTGCCAGAGCAGCAGCTGATCTGCTTCTATTGAGCGGTGTCAGTGAGGATGATTTAACAGCCTGTTCTTCCTCTCCAGCTGGTGCAGCGGTTGGCCAACGTCCACGCAGCGCTGCACTCTAATCTCCTGCAGCCCTAATCTCAGACACACAAAGGCTCTTTTGAGAGTCACCTAAAACCATAATAAAGAGCACACTAATCTGAGCTGTGGATCTGTGGAGGGAAAACCTACAGTAAACTTCATTAGTGACTTGTGTCAGGCGGATCTGTGAGCCTGCAGCCAGGTGGCACACTTCCGTCAACCAGAGTCTGTCTGCAGCACCATCCCATAAAACTCAACCATCATTTTATTAATACTGGAGAAATCATCCATGTAATATCAAAAAGAAGACATGTCGTTAACAGTCACAGCTGGGATGGGTGAGGGGGGGGGGGGCTTCACATGATGGAGTGTCGTTCACTGTTAATCTTCCATCTGATGTAAGAGGCTTCTCAGAAAACGTCCATCTCATTCGTCCTGCCGGTGGAGGACGCTCATCATGACAGCTCCATGTATACATATATATATATATATATATATATATATATATAAATTAACTAATGAAAACTATCAGTGTGGTTAGTTTGATTTCTACCAGACAAGATATGACACCACAATGTTCACCCAGATTTGATAACACACCTGATTGTATTTCCCTTTTCCACCAGCAGGGTGCAGCCTTCTTTAATCCAGTTGACTCGTGACATCACAGGAAAGTTCAGTCTCTGCCAGTCGCTCGTATTCATGCTGTAGATGTAAATAATCCTGTTTGTCTATTTTAAATTATTTTCCAACTAAATCTTGGTGTTTCTTATCAGATCCAGCAGATCTCTGACAGGATCATTAGGTTAGGTTAGGTAGTTACTTTATTAATCCCCGAGGGGAATTTTTTTTCCGCTACAGCAGCATACAGAAGCAATAAGATAATAATAGAATAATAGAAAAGCAATAAAATAGCAGTTATTTTGTATGATATGGTGTCAATAGCTCGTGTTTTGGTGCAATGAGCCTCATTGACCTCCTCAAACATGTTCTATTCTTGGATGGTTGTTTAATTTATGACATTATGCTGTTTATGGCCCATGTTTTAAATAGTTCACTGGAGAGTGTCTCTTTGGGCCGTGTGACAGGTGTCGGGCCGGTCGGACCACCCTGGGAGCAGCGCTATTTTCATTTGGAGAATACAATTATTTATATAGATATGCAAAAGCAGATGTTTCCACCAAACGCCGGTCGGTTTCCGGAGATTATTTAACAACAACCGGTTCACCAACAACTCTCGTATTTACGTCTCTCAGACGTCCATCCGTCCTCTGGAAGGACAGATGGTGAAGAAAGCAGCAAAAGCTCATATAATGAATGAAAAACTATCTTCTGTCCCACTTGGACACGTGTCAAGTTGTTACCTTGGTAACCTCCACCTCCCCAACCACCTGCCCCCCCTCCCCATCCCATCTCACATTCTCCAGTCTGTTGCTCCAGACCTTCTTCCTTTTCTCTCCCATCTCATCACCACTTCTCTGTCAACGGTCTGTTTCCTGAACTCTGTGAAGGAGAGAGTGAACCCTCTCCTGAAGAAACCCCCCCTCAACCCGTCTGAAGTAAACAACTACAGGCTGTCTCTCTTCTTAACTTTCTTTCTAAAACTCTGGAGCGAGCTATCTTTAACCAACTCTCCTCCTATCTCCACCATAATAACCTTCTTGACCACCAGTCTGGTTTCAACAGAGACGGTCCTCCTTCTGTCTCTGAGCAGCTTCACACTGCTAGAGCAGCCTCTCTGTCCTCTGTCCTGATCTTTATAGACCTTCTGCTGCATTTGACACAGTGAACCACCAGATCCTTCTTTCCTCCTTCAGGACCTCGGTGTCTCAGGCTCTGCTCTCTCACTGTTCTCATCCTACCTCAAAGACCTCACCTACCGGGTAACTTGGAGAGGATCTGTGTCTGAACCATGTCCTCTCACTACTGGTGTCCCTCAAGGCTCCGTCCCGGGTCCCGTTCTCTTCTCTCTGTACACCGACTCTCTCGGCTCTGTCGTTCACTCGCATGTCTTTTCCTACCACAGCTATGCTGATGACACCCAACTGATCCTCTCTTTTCCAGATCTGAAACACAGGTAGCAGCATGAATCTCTGCCTGTCTGACTGACATGTCTCAGTGGATGTCCTCATACCACCTGAAAATCAACCTCCACAAGACCGAACTGCTCTTCCTTCCAGAGAAAGACTCTCCCACCCTCGACCTGACTACTACCTTCAACAACTCTGTTATCCCGACCCTGACTGATAAGAACCTCGGAGACACTCGACAGCCAACTCTCTCTTTCTGCCAACATCACTGCAACAACACGTTCCTGTAGATACATGCTGCACAACATCAGGAGAATACATCCTCTTCTCACTCAGAAGGAGGTGCAGGTTCTGGTCCAGGTTCTGGTCCAGGTTCTGGTCATATCACGTCTGGACAACTGTTACTCCCTCCTGGCAGGTCTACCTGTTAGCACCATCTGACCTCTGCAGCTCATCCAGAATGCAGCAGCTCGACTGGTCTTTAACCTCCTAGATTCACTCACACGACTCCGCTCTTCCTCTTCCTCCTCCTCCTCTATCCTGGCTCCTAAATGGTAGAATGAGCTCCACCAACATCAGGACAGCAGAAACTCTGAACATCTTCCACCACAAACTAAAAACACACCTCTTCCTCCTTTAACCTTGAACAGTAGAACTTTAGTATCTTAACATGGCACTTACTGATAGAACTTTGTAGTTTGGCTTTCTGGAAGAAATTGTATTTTCTTGATTCTTGTTGTTCTGGTTTTGTACCCTCATGGTTGAAATGCACTTATTGTAAGTCGCTTTGGACAAAAGTGTTTGCTAAATGAAATGTAATGTAATCCTCCGAGTCTTCGGAGACTCCAACGGAAGACTCCTTTGTCTTTATCCTCCGAGTCTTCAGACGCTGAAACTGACTCTTCAAGCACTTCCTGGTTTTACAACAGGGTTGACACTGGTTGGCTACAGCTGGTCTGACCACACCCCTCTGCTCATTAGCAGCACCAGGTGTTACAAATGGGCGAGCTATCAAAACTCCCGGTCCAACAAAGGCAGAGACCACCACAGCAGCTTCCTGAAGACCACTCATCACATAAAGGATCATCTTTCTTCCTCTCTTTGGGGAATCTGAGACGATTTGATGAACTGAAAACATTCTAAATGTAAATCCAAAGGTTTGGTTTGTCTGGGTGGAGTTAGTCTGGAGGACGGGAGGCTGAGGAGGAGAAAGATCAGAGACAGGTCACGTCTCACATACACACACACACACACACACACACACACACACAGAACAACTGACATGATGGTTTAGTGTACAGCACGATGCAACATGAACACAGCAGGATTATAGGTGAGTTAGCGTTTCCATGGTGATCCCAGCCCTCTGCAACACCACACTGTAACTTCTTGGTCAGTGTCCGGTTGTTACCATGGTTACATGAAGCTGCGTCACTCTGATTGATACTGCTACATGACGTCTCAGGGCCTCCATACGTGTTCATATCCAACATGTGCTTTAAATCCCCAGCAGCAGTCAGCTGCCAGTGAATGCACTGTCTCACCTCTGAATGAAGCTACTGTGAGGACTGCTCTGGGGAGGACGAAGGACCCAGCACGGAGGAGGGATCCATCGGGGAGGAGGAGGGACCCATCGGGGAGGAGGAGGGACCCATCGGGCAGGATGAAGGACCCATCGGGATGGAGGAGGGACCCATCGGGGAGGAGGGAGGAGGAGAACGAGGGAGGAGGAGGGACCCATCGGGGAGGAAGGAGGACCCATCAGGGAGGAGGAGGGATCCATCGGGGAGGACGAAGGACCCACCGGGATGGAGGAGGGACCCATTGGGGAGGAGGGAGGACCCATCGGGGAGGAGGGAGGAGGAGGAGGAGGAGGGAGGAGAAGGGACCCATCAGGGAGGACGAAGGACCCATCGGGGAGGAGGAGGCACCCATTAGGGAGGACGAAGGACGCATCGGGGAGGAGGAGGGACCCATCGGAGAGGTGGGAGAAGGAGGAGGAGAACGAGGGAGGAGGAGGGACCCATCGGGGAAGACGAGGGAAGAGGAGGAACCCATCGGGGAAGACGAAGGACCCATTGGGGAGGAGGAGGGAGCCATCGGGAAAGACGAGGGACCCATCGGGGAGGACGAGGGACCCATTGGGGAAGAAGAAGGACCCATTGGGGAGGAGGGAGGAGGAGGGACCCATCAGGGAGGACGGAGGAGGAGGGACCCATCAGGGAGGAGGAGGGACCCACTGGGGAGGAAGAAGGAAGACGGGGAAGACGAGGGACCCATCGGGGAGGACGAGGGACCCATTGGGGAGGAAGAAGGACCCATCGGGGAGGAGGGAGGAAGAGGGATCCATCAGGGAGGACGGAGGAGGAGGGACCCACTGGGGAGGAAGAAGGACCGATCGGGGAGGAGGATGGATCCATAGGGGAGGAGGAGGGATCCATCGGGGAGGACGAAGGACCCATCGGGATGGAGGAGGGACCCATCGGGGAGGAGGGAGGAGGAGAAAGAGGGCGGAGGAGGGAGCCTTCGGGGAGGAGGAGGGACCCATCGGGGAGGAGGAAGGACCCATCGGGGAGGAGGAGGGATCCATCGGGGAGAAGGAGGGACCCATCGGGAAGGACGAAGGACCCATCGGGATGGAGGAGGGACCCATCGGGAAGGAGAGAGGAGGAGAAGGAGGGAGGAGGAGGAACCCATCGGGGAGCACGAAGAACCCATCGGGGAGGAGGAAGGACCCATCGGGGAGGAGGAGGGACCCATTGGGAAGGAGGAGAGACCCATCGGGGAAGAGGGAGGAGGAGGAGGAGAAGGAGGTAGGAGGAAGGACCCACCGGGGAGGACGAAGGAGCCATCGGGGAGGAGGAGGGACCCATCGGGGAGGACGAAGGACCCATCGGGGAGGAGGGATCCATCGGGGAGGAGGAGGGACCCGTCAGGGATAACGAAGGACCCATCGGGGGTGAGGAGGAGGGATCCATCGGGGAGGACGAGGGATCCATCGGGGAGGACGAAGGACCCATCGGGATGGAGGAGGGACCCAACGGGGAGGATGGAGGACCCATCGGGGAGGAGGAGGGACCCATTGGGGAGGACGAAGGACCCATCGGGATGGAGGAGGGACCCATCGGGAAGGAGGGAGGAGGAGAAGGAGGGGAGAGGAGGGACCCATCGGGGAGGACGAAGGACCCATCGGGGAGGAGGACAGACCCATCGGGGAGAAGGAGGGACCCATTGGGGAGGACGAAGAACCCATCAGGATGGAGGAGGGACCCATCTGGAAGGAGGAGAAGAAGGGAGGAGGAGGAACCCATCGGGGAGGAAGAAGGACCCATCGGGGAGGACGAAGGACCCATCGGGGAGGAGGAGGGACCCATCGGGGAGGACGAAGGACCCATCGGGGAGGAGGAGGGACCCATCAGGGAGGAGGGAGGACCCATCGGGGAGGAGGAGGGATCCATCTGGGAGGACGAAGGGCCCATTGGGATGGAGGAGGGACCCATCGGGATGGAGGGAGGAGGAGAAGGAAGGAGGAGGAAGGACCCATCGGGGAGGAGGAAAGACCCATCGGGGAGGACGAGGGACCCATTGGGGAGGACGAAGGACCCATCGGGGAGGAGGGAGGAGGAGGGACCCATCAGGGAGGAGGGAGGACCCATCGGGGAGGAGGAGGGATCCATAGGGGAGGAGGAGGGATCCTTCGGGGAGGAGGAGGGACCCATCTGGGAGGACGAAGGACCCATCGGGATGGAGGAGGGACCCGTCGGGGAGGAGGGAGGAGGAGGAGGAGAAGGAGGGAGGAGGAGGGACCCATCGGGGAGGACAAAGGAGCCATCGGGGAGGAGGAAGGACCCATCGGGGAGGACAAAGGACCCATTGGGGAGGAGGAGGGACCCATTGGGGAGGAGGAGGGACCCACCGGGGAGGAGGGAGGAGGAGGAGGAGGAGAAGGAGGGAGGAGGAGGGACCCATTGAGGAGGACGAAGGACCCATCGGGGAGGAGGGAGGAGGAGGGACCCATCAGGGAGGACGGAGGAGGGGGGACCCATCGGGGAGGAGGGAGGAGGAAGGAACTGGAGGTGAGTGTGGACACAAACTGTGCTGAAAAATATTCCAAACATGTTTTTTCAGAGTTTGTTTAATGGAAATAATCAGGCTGTAATGTAATAACTGATTATTTATTGTCTGTCCACTACTGAGATCATACAGTCTATAACTCTACGATCATCAGTTATATAAAAACAAACCAACTCCTAACTAACAGCAGCACATTTTAATTCCTCCAAATTGCAGAAACTGAGAGACAGTGTCACACTAAAATCTGTCCCCCATCACGCTCTGTGACTGGATCAGATTTCAGTGTAACACTGAACTGAAGACAGACTGGTGGATGCTACAGTGGATGCTCTACCGCCCTCTAATGTACAAAGAAAGGAAATCCAGTTCTCCTCTCTCATTATGGACAGTGAAGCAGATCATGCTTTTTTCCAGATCATGCTTTCAGTTTATGTTTTCTTATGTCAAATATTGAACTATTCTTCCTCCCACTGCTTCTCAGTCTGACCTGAATGATGTTCTTAATTTTTAGAGGAAACTCTGATGTGAATGTGGTTTCTTTTTGCAGCTTTCTTTGCACATTTGAGAGCGGTTTCATTTCTTCTGGTTTCTATATGTGATCCGATGTCCATACAAACATGTGTGTGTCTGAAAACATCTGGTGTGCTATGTGAATAACTGGCTGTTAATCAAAGAATATTTGATGCTGTTGTTTTATTGTCAATGATTTCCATCACTGATGTGTACTACACATTTCATTTCCATTAGCTGTTCCATCAACTCTCCATTTCCATCATTAAAGTTATCCAATAATGTACTATGGGCATTAAAATCTCTACAGATATCTTTTCCTTTGAGATAAACAGGTTGTCCTTCTGATTCTAAAGAAAGTTTATTTCAAGGATTGTAAAAGTTAGCTGTTTGCAATTCTCAACATTTTCCTTTTCCTCTTCTCTATATTGTATTTCTTGCTTCACACACATTACACATCTTCCTCCACTTCCCTCAACTTCATATACTAACATATCTTTTTATGACAAAATCGAATGCTTCCTTAAGACAAGTTGCTTCTGTCTATATAATTTGTGGTTTGTTTCTTAGACGTTCAACAAATCTTTTAAACATCTGACCATTTGCTAATAAATTCTTTGCATTTCATTGAGTAATAAACATCATCGCACATGATGGGGGCTGCAAATGCAGGTCTACGTTCTGAGGGCTGGGAGCACAATGGAGGAGGAATTGATAATTAGAAGGTGTCACAACCGACTTCAATCATTGCCAATCAAATGAGTTCCTCTCGTCCCCTTTAAAACCTCTGTGGTGCAACTTATTGTCAATTAACGGCTCTAGAAGGAGCAGAGCAGCAACAAATTCCAAGGACGAGGAAACTGACAGACCTGACATGCTTTAAAACAACTGGCGACGACTCATTGGGCTCATCAACAATGAGATACTCACCGCAGGAGAGGATGGAGCCGCCTCAACGCTCATTTCATCATTCATTTAATGTGAACGTGAACACTGTGAAATCAGGAGCTGGAACCATGTTGAGAAGCTGAAGTAAATTATTCACATATAAAGCGCCCGATGCAACTCATTTATTAACAACACTGATGAAGAGCAACGTGCTGCAAATGTCTCCAACCTATTAAATAAAAATGATCTATTTTCTCAGCATTTAGTAATTATTGGTTGAACGAAGTGTCTAGAAAGTAATGTAAATGTTAAGCTTTAGTTTTTAAGTGTCTTTGTCTCTGAGGACTGTTCCAAATGATGCAGGTGTCTTTGTCTCTGAGGACAGTTCTAGGTGATGCTAGTGTCTTCATCTCTGAGGACAGAGTGCATCTGAAGTTCCACACCCTAGCGTGGACATCTTGAGGTATGAAAAGGGGACTCCTCAGTGATTTAGTCAGGGATGCTTTCCATGGAACCCAAATGTCAGATTTCTGTATTAATTTTTGAAATGCAATAAATCGTACTTTTAATTGAACTATGCCAGCCTAATCATATGTTTGTCTCATTTTATTGAATTCAATAAATATCTCCCCCAAATTCCTAAGATTAGATAATTTTGTTGAATCTGAAAACTGACCCAACTGAAGACTTTTTTTGACACAATTCAATTCAATTCAATTCAATTCAATTCAATTCAATTCAATTCAATTCAATTCAATTCAATTCAATTCAATTCAACTTTATTTCTATAGCACCAAATCACAACATAGGTTATTTCATGGCACTTAACACATTAAAGTCTTTACAGCAAGACTTTACAATATTATACAGAGAAACCAACAATTCAACAATTCCCACATAAGCTAGGAGGGAAAAACTCCTCTTTAAGGGAGAAAAACCTCCAACAGAGGGAAGAAAAACTCCCTTTAACAGGAAGAAACCTCCGACAGAACCAGGATCAGAGGTGGAGAACATCTGTTAACAGAACCAGGATCAGAGGTGGGCGGAGCATCTGTTAACAGAACCAGGATCAGAGGTGGGCGGAGCATCTGTTAACAGAACCAGGATCAGAGGTGGGCAAAGCATCTGTTAACAGAACCAGGCTCAGAGGTGGGCGGAGCATCTGCCTCGACCTGTTGGGGTGAGAGGAGAGCAGAGAGAGAAAAGGACAGCATAGAGATAGAAGAGAAGAACTGTTGGTGGAGACGACAAGTACAGAGCAGAGACATGCAGCTCCATGACGGGACATCTGGACAAGAAAGAAGAGAAACTACACGAGCGAAGGAACTGAATGGAGACAACAGATAATAAGAAGAAACTATGGGAGAGAAGAAGATGGTGAGGTATGAGTCAGTTAAAGAGTAGGAGGAAAGAAAAGAAGCTCAGCATGTCACGAGGTCCTCCACCAGCCTCGGCCTATAACAGCATAACTAAGGGTTGGTTCAGGTCTACCTGAGCCAGCCCTAACTATAGGCTTTATCAAGAAGGAACGTTTTGAGTCTAATCTTAAAGCTAGAGAGGGTTTCTGACCCTCCAACACAAACTGGGAGCTGGTTCCACAGGGGAGGAGCCTGAAAACTGAAGCTCCGCCTCCCATTCTACTTCTGGAAACTCTAGGAACCACAAGTAGACCAGCGTACTGAGAGAAGTGCTCTGCTAGGATTATATGGTTCTATAAGATCTCTAAGATATGATGGAGCCTGGTCATGTAGAGCTTTGTAAGTCATCAAGAGAATTTTTAATTCTATTCTTAATTTCACAGGAAGCCAGTGAAGAGAAGATAAAACTGGAGACATATGATCTCTCTTGTTAAATCCCGTCATTACTCTTGCTACAGCATTTTGGATCAGCTGCAGGTTTTTAATGAGTAAAAACTGTATCAGTCCAGAGAGACCAGGTGAGGTTTAACTACCTAGAACGAGTGCCATGCAGTGAGTGTCGTATTGGGAGAAGAGAGAACAACTGATGAAATAAAAATAAATAGTTCAATTTAAAGTTGGAAGGCCCCCAAACATTTTGTAAAATATAGGAGAGAGGCAGATCACTGGAGGAGGGACCAGCCTGGTCTGGTCGATCTGCAGATCATCTGGACACAGAGCTGGGCGCCGTGGCAGCCGGTTCATCTCTGGGTTCTATCTCCGAATCGGAAGTAAGCGGGTTTTTCCAAAATACAATTTCAGATTAGATTTTATCTAACGGCTGCCATGTGACACTCTGACCATGTGAACACCAGTGTGTAAAAACTAAAGGCAGGTTACTGTTCTGAAGACGTGTTCTCCTCAACATGTGAACAATAAGCATTTATTTCGCATTCAACGTGTAAATATTTGCTTTTACATCACCAAACGTTTAAACCCTCAGAAATAAAAGCACACTACAGAGCTTTGATTTTTAACATTTATTGACAGATGAGAGGCAACCACCATCTGAACCGTCACCTCACCGGCCATTCCTCCCTGCAGCAGAATCTCTGGACCTGCGCTCAGGTCACATTCAGCTGCCCCACGTCTACTTTCAGATGCGGTCCTGGACGATCAGGAGCGCTGACCCAGATATCCTCCACACGGGTTACAATCTCCCAAACCCTTGAAAAAAATCTATGAAAATGTAAAGACATAAAGACAGGCTCCTCTGAAACCCGTTTCTGTTGTAAATTTCTCTTTGTTTTGTTCTGTAATTTTTTTGTGACGTTTCTTCATGATATTAATTGTAAGATATATATAATCACATAGTGAAAGTCAAAAAATTAATTGCACAGCCTTTATTTAGGTTACAGGCGAGCAGCTATTTGCTCTCTGACTTGGACAGCAGATCTGTTGTCGGGACCTTCGAGTGGCTCAGACGCATCATCATGCTGCTGTGGTGGTACTCCACCTCTCATTGCCATGTTATGCAAGGCACAGCAGTCCATGATTATCCTACAAACCTAAAACGATGAAAAGTTTCCCATAATTATTAAATGCAAAAATTACTAAATCTGGCTACATGTTCTCTATCTTTTAAAGAAGAAATCAATTTCTCAGCCGTTATCTTCATACACACCTTCTCTGGTTTGTATAGCAGCTCGCCACCTGCTGTGTCCAAACACATGCTGACGGTGCGCTCTGATTAAAAGACACCTCCTGGTGCGTCTCAGGCTGGTGACTGGCATCACCAGGGGGCCAGGGCATATCCTCCATCTCCTGATAAAGCTCCTTTCTTGAGGTGCATACCCACAGAGCTGTTCTGCAAAATGTTTGAGTTGTGGGCGCCTCCTGGGAAGCAGAAGACCACATTCAGAAGGTGGTGCTGGGAATCACTGATCAGATGAACATTGGTTAAGATGTGGGAATGGCTCTGGAGAGGGTGCCTTAATACCAATGTGCGTGCAGTCGAAAGCACTGATGGTGTTGGGTAGACTAGCAGGGAAATGGAAGCCTCTTTGGACCGGGTCCTGTGGTTCTGCGGTATATGGAAATGTGATATATTGCGTGGCACGTTGATTAATTCTAGCCAGGACTCGCGAGAGAGTGCGGCTGATGGACTGCTGGGATATACGGTGTGTATCTCTCACCTCGCTGCCTCTGAAATATCCGCAACATCTTGCAGCAATGGTAAATATGCCGTTGTGCCTGCATGGGCCAACTTTGGGCATATAGATAGTGTCACTGATTATTTGATGGTGTGGTTTCCAATTAATGTAATAGATGTGAATTTGAGTGTTAATTGATTTGTTTAAAATTGGGATGCTTTTAAAAATAATACTGGTCTCTGAAGGTCTCTGAAGATCTCTGAAGGTCTCTGTGGTCTCTGAAGGTGTCTGTGGTCTCTGAAGGTCTCTGAAGGTGTCTGTGGTCTCTGAGGTTTCTGTGGTCGCTGAGGTTTCTGTGGTCTCTGAGGTTTCTGTGGTCTCTGAAGGTCTCATTGGTGTCTGAGGTCTCTTTGGTCTCTGTGATCTCTGAGGTCTCTGTGGTCTCTGAGGTTTCTGAGGTTTCTGTGGTCTCTGAGGTCTCCGAGGTCTCTGACGTCTCCGAGGTCTCCGTGGTCTCTGACGTCTCCGTGGTCTAAGTGGTCTCTGACGTCTCCGTGGTCTCTGAGGTTTCTGTGTTTTCACTACTGGTGTCCCTCAAGGCTCCGTCCCGGGTCCCCTCCTCTTCCCTCTACACCGACTCTCTCGGCTCTGTCGTTCACTCCCATGTCTTTTCCTACCACAGCTATGCTGATGACACCCAACTGATCCTCTCTTTTCCAGATCTGAAACACAGGTAGCAGCATGAATCTCTGCCTGTCTGACTGACGTCTCTCAGTGGATGTCCTCACACCACCTGAAAATCAACCTCCACAAGACCGAACTGCTCTTCCTTCCAGGGAAAGACTCTCCCACCCTCAACCTGACTACTACCTTCAACAACTGTTATCCCGACCCTGACTGCTAAGAACCTCGGAGACACTCGACAGCCAACTCTCTCTTTCTGCCAACATCACTGCAACAACACGTTCCTGTAGATACATGCTGCACAACATCAGGAGAATACGTCCTCTTCTCACTCAGAAGGAGGTGCAGGCTCTGGTCCAGGTTCTGGTCCAGGTTCTGGTCATCTCACGTCTGGACTACTGTAACTCCCTCCTGGCAGGTCTACCTGTTAGCACCATCTGACCTCTGCAGCTCATCCAGAATGCAGCAGCTCGATTGGTCTTTAACCTCCTAAATTCACTCACGCTACTCCGCTCCTCCTTCTTCTCCTCCTCCTCCTCCTCCGCTCCCTTCACTGGTTACCAGTAGCTGCCCGCATCCGCAACCTGAGCCAGCCCTAACTATAGGCTTTATCAAAAAGGAACGTTTTGAGTCTAATCTTAAAGCTAGAGAGGGTTTCTGACCCTCCAACACAAACTGGATTAATTGATAAACTTGAGTGGAATATTGCTGCCACTCCTCCTCCTCCTCCTAATCCTCCTCCTCCTCCTCCTCCTCCTCTGTCCTGGCTCCTAAATGGTAGAATGAGCTCCCCACTGACATCAGGACAGCAGAAACTCTGAACATCTTCCACCACAAATTAAAAACACACCTCTTCAGACTTTACCTTGAACAGTAGAACTTTAGTATCTTAACATGGAACTTACTGATAGAACTTTGTAGTTTGGCTTTCTGGAAGAAATTGTATTTTCTTGATTCCTGTTGTTCTGGTTTTGAACCTTCATGGTTGAAATGAACTTATTGTAAGTCGCTTTGGATAAAAGCGTCAGCTAAATGTAATGTAATGTGGTCTCTGAAGGTCTCTGTGGTCTCTGAGGTTTCTGTGGTTTCTGAAGGTCTCTGTGGTGTCTGTGGTCTCTGAAGGTCTCAGAGGTCTCTGAAGGTCTCTGTGGTCTCTGATGTTTCTGTGGTTTCTGAAGGTCTCTGTGGTGTCTGTGGTCTCTGAAGGTCTCATTGGTGTCCGTGGTCTCTGAGGTTTCTGTGGTCTCTGAAGGTCTCAGAGGTCTCTGAAGGTCTCTGAGGTGTCTGTGGTGTCTGTGGTCTCTGAAGGTCTCTGAAGGTGTCTGTGGTCTCTGTGGTCTCTGAGGTGGTTCAGAAGGGATGTCCCATGAGCAGGTGACAGCCTCCTGAGAGGATGAATGCTCTGGACTTTGTTGTGTTGTCTTGGTTTACACACCTCTTCAACGGCACATGGAGGTCAGATCAGTACCTGAGGACTGGACGACCAGGTTCCCATCATTAAACAGGGGGACCAGAGGTGGTCGAACTATCAGGGTACCAGACCGAACGTAAGACTTCTGATTCAGGAGGAGAAATTAGTTCTACATCCCACATGGTTTCGGGTTCATTGCTTTGAGCCACTCATAAGTAAAGTAGACATGTCTCCAGTGGATGTTGTCCTCCTCCACGGTTGTCCCCTGTCCCCCATGCTGTCTGTCTTTTATTGGCCACGGTGCAAAGAAGCAGCAGGAGAGGAGGACGTCCGGTTTGGGGATCTCAGGATTATGTCCGTGGATGTCTCTCCAAGTGAAGGCGTTCTTGTTCACCAGTGAGGGTCGGCTGGAGGCAGGAAAGTAAAATATTTAGGTGAAAAGGGAACTGATCCAGAAGGTGAAGCTCTGGATTCACCAGCCGACCTGCGTTCCATCTCTCAAATACTGTATGTGTGTTAGATATACAGTCTAACCTGCACAAAGAGCTGGCTGAACCCTCCGAGTCAAAAGCTCGTGGTTGGTGTTGAGCTGGTTGAAAGGCTGATGTCCAGACTGCCATGGTGCCAAACAATGGGCCGGGCCACCCAAGGTGCTGCACCCTGCTACTCTCACACTCACTCACTCTCTCTCTCACACACACACACACACACACACACACACACACACACACACACACACACACACACACACACACACACACACACACACACACACACACACACACAATATGTGATCCCTGCGGACCCTCTAACCTGGTGATGAGGAAGTCCAATGTTCAGTTGAAGACACACCTTGACAGGCATAAATAAACCGCAGCGGAACCTTCAGCTAGAACTCAGAGGTGAGGAGCTCAGGAGGAGCTCAGGTGGAGCTCAGGAGAGTGCAGCGCCACCTGGAGAGAAGCTCAGGAAGGTCAGGGTTAGAACGTCTCTCTCGCTCTCCCTCTGCAGCTGCTGGTGTCCCAGAGATGCTCCTGGTCTGAGCTGCAGAACAGGAAACACTTTTAAAATAAAACTGCAGTCTGTCAGTGGACATCAGACACTAATGAGCTCTGACAGACGGATCAAAGATGGAGGAGACAGCACCTCCCTGAGGAGAGACCTCCCCCCTCTTCAGAGTCTCCTGTCCTGTCCTGTCCTGTGCCTTGCATGCCTCTGGAAGAGTAAAAAAAAGGAGAGAAAGACATTTGGCGAAAGGGAGAGGGAAGGAGGGACGGCTGGTTCGCTGTGCAGCTGCTCCTGCCGAGGCCTTTGGATTACATCAGAGTGGCTGAGAAGAAAGGAGCGAGAGGAGGGGGGTGGCACCCCGAAGAGGGTGTGAGGCACACTCCACAAATCAGACCTCCTTTTACCCCCCCATTCTGTTGTCCAACAAGAAACGTTCTGTTGTCCCAAACGAGACGTTCTGTTGTCCCAAACGAGACGTTCCGTTGTCCCAAATGAGACGTTCCATTGTCCCAATTGAGACATTCCGTTGTCCCAAATGAGACGTTCCATTGTCCAACATTAAACGTTCCGTTGTCCAACACGAGATGTTCCGTTGTCCCAAATGAGACATTCCGTTGTCCCAAATGAGACATTCTGTTGTCCCAAATGAGATGTTCCGTTCTCCAACATTAGACGTTCTATTGTCCAAGAAGAATGTCATGAGGTGTCGCTGGACTGGACCCAATGCAGACACAGACTCAAAGTTCAGATACGGAACAGTTTTTATTTTACAGGTACCAGGGGGCGGAGCCAGCTGTTGCGAAGACGCCCTCAGCTCTGGTCCAGGCAGGATCAGGTGGGAGGTAGACACGGCAGGCAGGCAGGCAGCAGACTGAAGCGACTTGCGTGATTTCCTGAGGTCCGACACAAGAGGGTAGCAGACTGGATACTTGCGACACAGGGTAGCAGGCAGGATGAGTGCGTGGTAGTCCATGACACCTAGCCAGAACAGAATGGAACGGAACAGGAATGGACGGATAGCTGGCTGGTAGCACTTGCGACAGGTTGATGGTGAGGTGATGAAGCTGAGAGTATGGACCGACACCTAAGGTGATTAGTGTGATGAGCAACCTGCAAGTGGTGATCAGCAGGATTGATGGCAGCTGCTCAGACTGATGAGGGGCGTGGCCATGGGAGGTGACTGGAGGCCGGCAGAGGAGGACACAACAAAACACAAGCACATGGCCAAACACAACAAATACACCAGGGAATGACAGGACACATGAGGAAAGGAGGTCTGGGGAAACAAAGGTCACAACACACAGGGTCAGACAGGGATCCTGACAAAGAAACAATCTGTTGTCCAAGTTGAGATGTTCTGTTGTCCGACATGAGACTCAGTCTGGATCCACATTAAACTTACCGCCTGTCAAACTGCTGAGGTCCTGATAATGATAATAACATTCATTATCAATCCACAGTCTTCTATGGGTTCAGTTTTTTGTGGTCAAAACGATTTGAGCAAAGTTTTAAAAATGCTTTGATTTCCTATCTAATTTAACAAAAGTCAGAATCAGTAGAAAACTGAAATGCAGACTGGCTGATGTTCGATCTTCTGCCGGTCTTAGCAGGTTGTGACAGAAGATCCTTCAGGATATGATGCTCTAATGAAAATGAGAACAACTGACATGTTCACAGCTCCTCTCGCAATATAATAACCGACCTGACCTTTATTTCTGTTTTCTACTGATTATATTCTTGTTTGTTTGAAAATGAAAACATTTTTAATTAAATTTCATTCAAGAAAATGTTGCAATTTTAATTATTTTCTTTTAAAACAAAACTATAACGATTTTTTTTTCATTCACCACCAAGATCAAATGATCCAAAGATGTGTATTTTTGACTTTAGGTGGAGCTGTCCACACTCGTCTCAGTCGGTATGCTGAATGAAGCCGTACACACACACACGCACACGCACGCACACACGCACGCATGCATGCACACACACACACACACACACACATACACATGCACGCGCACACACACAGAGGAAGGAGAGTCAGAGAGTTTCACTAAATCATATTGCTTTAAACAAATTTAAAAAAATTATAATTATATTACCTTTAAAAATGAATTCATTCATTGCAGGAACATATAATTACAGTTATTACAGGGTTGTTATTGGTTACAGACACACAATGACACACACATGAAAAATTACATTTTCCATCTGCACATGTGAGGGTGCTGTGGTCATGCAGAGAGGAATCTGCTTTGTGTTCACCAACAGGTATGGATGAGGAGATGTGTGAGGAATGTGGTGGACAGATGTCATCATAAAGGCCTAAGCCCAGGAAAGGGGGGTAGGGGCAAAAAGGGTGACAGGGGAGCGCGGGGGGGGGGGGGGGTATGAGAAGCTGCACTGAATGGCTGCAGAACTCTTTGAAAGTGGGTTTCCTTCCCTGCAGCTAGAGATTAGCAGACCCTTCAATGCTAATAGCTGCTACAAATGGCCATAGTTGGTGGAAGGGGTGGTGGGGGTGGGGGGTATTTTCATCTGCACTGTATGCTGGCTGTGGTTTAACGAGTACACTCACATTCAGACAGCAGCAACACATTGTGTTGTGTAGGTGTTGCAGACTGAACACATACCTGAAGCTCTTTAATTCAGTTAACAGTTAAATCTCTTGTTTGCAACTCAGTGTCACGGCAAGGTGTGAAATAGACACGCTCTGGGCTGTCTTGGCGTGCAAGTTACACATTTTGAACAAGGTTCGAATCCAGGAGGAGACCACATTTTTCTTCAGTTGTTTTTTATTTGTTTCCAAACCCTGATCAAATTTTTTTTCGTCATCCCAACCATGTTCTAGCTAAATGTTTCATTTTGGTCCTCTACAGGAACTGTCACGCCTTTAGAGGCCAAAACATGGCTATTTCACGCTTTGCTGTCATTGACCGGTGTGTCTATTTCACGCTTTGCTGTCGTTGACCGGTGTGTCTATTTCACGCTTTGCTGTCGTTGACCGGTGTGTCTATTTCACGCTTTGCTGTCGTTGACCGGTGTGTCTATTTCACGCTTTGTTGTCGTTGACCGGTGTGTCTATTTCACGCTTTGTTGTCGTTGACCGGTGTGTCTATTTCACGCTTTGTTGTCGTTGACCGGTGTGTCTATTTCACGCTTTGTTGTCGTTGACCGGTGTGTCTATTTCACGCTTTGCTGTCGTTGACCGGTGTGTCTGTTTCACGCTTTGTTGTCGTTGACCGGTGTGTCTATTTCACGCTTTGTTGTCGTTGACCGGTGTGTCTATTTCACGCTTTGCTGTCGTTGACCGGTGTGTCTATTTCACGCTTTGTTGTCGTTGACCGGTGTGTCTATTTCACGCTTTGTTGTCGTTGACCGGTGTGTCTATTTCACGCTTTGTTGTCGTTGACCGGTGTGTCTATTTCACGCTTTGTTGTCGTTGACCGGTGTGTCTATTTCACGCTTTGCTGTCGTTGACCGGTGTGTCTATTTCACGCTTTGTTGTCGTTGACCGGTGTGTCTATTTCACACTTTGCCGCGATAACGGGTAGAGTTTGGACTCATCAGGTCACTGCTCTTAAAACATACTCATACTTTATGACTTTTTCTAATTTGTTTGAGGGATCCAATGAATTTGTGTCTTCTCTGTGATCAGATGCAATAGATTTAATGGCTGGTGATACAGAAAAACATGCTGAGCTCTGTGAAAGATTTTTAGACTAAAACCATAGATATACAGTATATACAGTCCATCCGGAAAGTATTCACATCACTTCACTTTTTCCACATTTTGTTATATTACAGCCTTATTCCAAAATGGATTAAATTCATTTTTTTCCCTCAAAATTCTACACACATAATGACAATGTGAAATAATTTTTTTTGACATTTTTGCAACTCTATTAAAAATCAAAAACGAAAAAATCACATGTACATAAGTATTCACAGCCTTTGTCATTACACTCAAAATTGAGCTCGGGTGCTTCCTGTTTCCACTGATCATCCTTGAGATGTTTCTACAACTTGATTGGAGTCCACCTGTGGTAAATTCAGTTGATTGGACATGATGTGGAAAGACACACACCGTCTATATAAGGTCCCACAGTTGACATGTCAGAGCACAAACCAAGACATGAAGTCCAAAGAATTGTCTGTAGACCTCCGAGACAGGATTGTATCGAGGCTCAGATCTGGGGAAGGGTACAGAAACATTTCTGCAGCATTGAAGGTCCCAATGAGCACAGTGGCCTCCATCATCTGTAAATGGAAGAAGTTTGAACCACCAGGACTCTTCCTAGAGTCGGCTGCCCGGCCAAACTGAGCGATCGGGGGAGAAGAGCCTTAATCAGGGAGGTGACCAAGAACCTGATGGTCACTCTGACAGAGCTCCAACGTTGCTCTGTGAAGAGAGGAGAACCTTCCAGAAGGACAACCATCTCTGCAGCACTCCACCAAGCAGGCCTGTATGGTAGAGTGGCCAGACGGAAGCCACTCCTCAGTAAAAGGCACATGACAGCCCACCTGGAGTTTACCAAAAGGCACCTGAAGGACTGTCAGACCACGAGAAACTAAATTCTCTGGTCTGATGAAACAAAGATTAAACTCTTTGGCCTGAATGCCAAGCGTTATGTTTGGAGGAAACCAGGCACCGCTCATCACCTGGCCAATACCATCTCTACAGTGAAGCATGGTGGTGGCAGCATCATGCTGTGGGGATGTTTTTCAGCAGCAGGAACTGGGAGACTAGTCAGGATGGAGGGAAAGATGAATGCAGCAATGTACAGAGACATCCTTGATGAAAACCTTCTCCAGGGCTCTCTGGACCTCAGACTGGGGCGAAGGTTCATCTTCCAACAGGACAACGACCTGAAGCACACAGCCAAGATAACAAAGGAGTGTCTTCAGGACAACTCTGTGAATGTCTTTGAGAGGCCCAGGCAGAGGCCAGACTTGAACCCCATTGAACATCTCTGGAGAGATCTGAAGATGTCTGAGCACCAACGCTCCCCATCCAACCTGATGGAGCTTGAGAGGTCCTGCAAAGAAGAACGGGAGAAACTGCCCAAGAATAGGAGCCAAGCTTGTAGCATCATACTCAAAAAGACTTGAGGCTGTAATTTCTGCCAAAGGTGCTTCAACAAAGTATTGAGCAAAGGCTGTGAATACTTATGTACGTGTTATATTTTCGTTCTTTATTTTTAATAGATTTGCAAAAATTTTAAACAAACTATTTTCACTTTGTCATTATGGGATATTGCGTGTAGAATTTTGAGGAAAACAAATTAATTTAATCCATTTTGGAATAAGGCTGTAAATTTCTTCATTCATGTCCCATGTCATTTAAATGGACATTTCCCATATTCAATGTAAAAATGCTTTATGTCCTCATCTAATGTTCAAGATGAGGTTGTGTTAAAAGGAAGTTACCACTTCAGGACTAATAAAAATAATCAGCTGTTCAGTCATTATGATAAAATCATTATTATAATTCCTATTTACACATGTTGGTGATTGATTTATTCCAAATAGATCCACAAAGTCTCCATGAAGAGTTTGGATCAAAGGTCTTAACAACTCTCCACTTCAACACCCACCCACACACACACCTCTTTCAGTGCCTTCTTGATGTCTTTGTTGCCTCCCCAGGTCGTTAAAACACTGTTACGATTCCTTGAATGCCATTGGATGGATGGTCAGCTAGAGGAGAACTTGAGGACAGCTAGAGGAAACCTAGAGGACAGCTAGAGGACAACAAGAGGACAGCTAGAAGACAAACATAGGACAGTTAGGGGACAGACAGGGGACAACTTCAGGACAGCTAGAGGATAACCAGAGGATAGAAAGAGGACCGCTAGAGGACACCTAGAAGACAGACAGAGGAAACCTAGAGGACAGCTAGAGGACAGACAGAAGACAGCTAGAGGACAACCAGCGGACAGCTAGAAGACAGCTAGAGGACAGCTAGAGGACAACCAGAGGACAGCTAGAAGATAAACAGAGGACAGCTAGAAGACAGACAGAGGACAGACAGGGGATAGCTAGAGGAAAGACAGAGGACAACCAGAGGACAGGTAGAGGACAACTAGAGGACAGCTAGAGGACAAATAGAGGACAGAAAGAGGACAGCTTGAGGACACACACACACACACACACACACACACACACACACACACACACACACACACACACACACACACACACACACACACACACACACACACACACACACACACACACACACACACACACACGTTTGTATGAGCTGATGGTGAGAAATGCTTCCAACGTGTGTTAATATTAAGTGTGAAGTGTAGAAATGTTTTTTCTTTATTCCTGTTGAAGTGCAGAACGTGACTGAATGAGCTCATCTGTTGGTGGATCGATGGACACGACACAAAGATTTATCATAGTAAATATCAATTTAATAAAATGGGAATATTTGAGATTGCATCACCTGCACGTTAGAGGACAACCTGTCGTCATATTTCTGTATCTATCGAGCTGCATGTGTGAAGCCGTCGAGGAAGAAGAATAAAAGAGTTGCAGGTTGTTATTATTGTGCTTATTTAAAATATAAATGCATGAAACTGCCCTCAGACGGTCAGTAGAGACGCTTCATCCACTGTAATGATCGGTCGGTCGCTGTCGGTTTCGTCTTCATAACATGAACATGTTGAACATCATCATGTGACACGCTTCCATAAACCAACTCAGAACTTTGATTCATTTGCAAATCTCCTTTTAAATCTGCCCTGTTTTTATGCTCGTTTGACATTCATGCATCAGTATTAATAATCCAATAATATTACGCACAAAACATAACTGCCTTTTTCCCAGTGCTTCTGATTAGTATGTGTGTGGTGATGATAATGAAGATATGGATATGATCAAATATTTCAGAACTGAATTAAACAAGAAAAGTTCCAATAACAGAATCCAGCGAGGTGTTTCTGGTCTGCAGGTGTTAACAACTTATTCATATTTGATTGTAAACTCAGGATGTTTCACCTGCTGCTGTGAAACGAGCCAATCTTCATGTTGTTCATGTTGTTAATTGTCTTCCTTCCATCGTGTCCCTAATCAATATATATTACATATTGAGTATATATTTGTTGTGTGTTGTGTTCAGTGGGGAATAAAATGAAACACATTCCTGAGTGTTGAAACCTTCGTCTCTCCTCAGACGTTCCCAGTTGTCGGCGGTGTGTTGACATTTTACGGCCGGACGTTGGTCTGATGTGCGTGCCAGCTGTGTTACAGCTCTGTGTGGGTTGGTGGTTCAAAGCCGCCGCCACTTTATCACTGAGCCGTCACTGTTTGCACTCCCCCACAAACAGAGATAGTGCAGTTACCTGCTAACCTGAGTCACCTCAACCTGTGTGCACTTTATTCATGTTTTAGTGAACTTCCTAAACAGCTGTCATACAAACATGAACGCTCTTCTCTCTGCTGGTGTTCAAAGTCAGGTCGATCTTCAGGAGACAAATGTTAAGAAAAAAAGTGAAGTTGTAAATCCTCACAGTCAGATTATAGATCACATGTTGGCGTGCGTTGGCTGCAGATTCAGTTTGCACGGTTTTCTTCCTTTAGTTAACAGGCCGCTAATCTGCACCAACCGAACACGAGGCATTCCAGCAACCTTCTCATTGATGTACTGTTTTATTAGATATTAGGGGCACAGCATCCAGCAATGTGTTCTCAGTCAAATCAGACTTTATCTTCACATCTCAAACAGATGAGCCTTACTTCACATGGTTATGGAGAGGAAAACATCATGGCTTCGGTTAAATGTAACCCAGTCTGCATCCTCAAGGACTCCAGATGGCTCTCCAGGTCTGTTCCATCGAACCGGACCGTCCTCCTCCTCCACTGGACCATCGTCACGATTAATAAGACATGAGGGACCATGTGTGTGTCTCTGATGCCAACCAGAGTCTCTGAGAACAGGATTTCTGAGGGGCTTCATGCATTCATTACATTATAATCATTATGATATTTGATCAGTAATTTTTCCCTCTGAAGATGCAAAAATAATGACAACAATCCCAATAATTGTTATTATAAGCGGTCATAATCACTCTACCGTATCTCTTTTCAGTTCATTTCCAATATGATCATAATAGTAATTCATGGGTCTGACATCTGTTTATGAAGCTCATCTCAGGGTTTCTTACAGCCAGTTATGCTTGTTGTGATAGTTAATGTGACTCACGAGAACGGCTGTCACTACATTAAGCATTATTTTTCAAAGTCATCTTATTGACACACAGGGTCCTATTTTATTACCCAGTGCAGAACAGGTACAGACGACAATCAGCTGCAGTGAAAAGGTTATTTTATAGCCAGCAATTACATTAGATGACAAACTAATTCAACTGAATTAATTAAATGGAACATAAAGAGGAAACAATTCAAAAGTGTTTTCATCTCCTCATCCGGTTTTGTGATTTAGACACACTGAAGGTTAAAGCAAGTTACACACAGCAGCTGAGCTCATTTAATTCATGATTGGAAAGTAAATTATTCATGCTCAAAGCTACCGATGCAGTTTATTTATTGACACCACAACATCAGTTAATTTATGAACATAATCAGTTAATTTATTAACACACAACATGTTTATTTATTAACACACATGTTTATTTATTAACACCACTATATCAGTTTATTTATTAACAACATCAGTGATGTTTGGAGCACATCACTTTTCATCAGTGTTGTTAATAAATGAGTTGCATCGGGAGCTTTAGTGTGAATAATTTACTTGTGTGAAGGTTGACTGTAGCACCATGAATTCAGAGATCACAGCCTGAACCACCAGACCAGTCTGTCAGGTTCCTGCTGGTTAAAGTCCGGATGGTGTCGGTCTGTTTCTTCTTCACTCATTACAAACTGACAGCACGCTGCAGCACAGAGGTTTTAAAGGAGGAGAGGAGCTGATCTGATTGGTCAGGATTGACACACCTATTTATATATTCGTCCTACTTCACCACTGCTCCTGCTCACTGTGTACCTTGGCGAATGAAAATAGGAAAAAGAATAGAAAAAAATAAAATAAAGAATGATTTTTAAGATACACATTTGTCATACATATGTAAATGGAGCTAAAATGTGTATTGTTTTAGTTTACTATTATCTTCCTTAGTTTATTGAATAGCTAAGCTTGTGTTCTTGGGACATTTTTTTATAAGATTTACTTCGCTAACACAAGAAATACAATTTTTGTCCTGACTGCTCTGACATCAGTTCTTGACAAGAGACACATCAAAGTAAAACCTCCTGCTGAGCAGCAGTGGTGATCCAGTTATTCAGCAGCACTGAGAGACGGTGAGGACTGAGACACGGAGGATTGACACATGGAGGACTGAGTGTCTCTGTTGGACGACCAGCTGCATCAACAGAGCCAATCATTCACTGCAGGAGTTGCAAACTTGAGGGACAGATGTGCAACAAGTGTTTTAGTGTTGCTTCTGCTGCTCATGTGCACATACACACACACACACACACACACACACACACACACACACACACACACACACACACACACACACACACACACACACACACACACACACACACACACACACACACACACACAATCACACACACACACAAATGGACAGATTGACCTGTTGTTAATCAGGCACATGCCAACATAAGGCCTTTCTGTTCTTCACAAATGGCTGTGTGTGTGTGTGTGTGTGTGTGTGTGTGTGTGTGTGTGTGTGTGTGTGTGTGTGTGTGTGTGTGTGTGTGTGTGTGTGTGTGTGTGTGTGTGTGTGTGTGTGTGTGTGTGTGTGTGTGTGTGTGTGTGTGTTTGTGGCGTACAGTTCTGGCACAGTGCTGAACAGATGTAGCTTCAACAAGCCTGACATTCCCACCAAACTGACCCCCAGAGTGAACCCCCCAACCCTCCTCCACACACACACACACACACACACACACACACACACACACACACACACACACACACACACACACACACACACACCACACTCCCACCAATTACTCCCCCCCACCCACCTCCACCCAGAGTGTGTGGCCTGGTGTCAGGCTCATGGAGACCGTCGGTGTGTGTGTGGCGAGCAGGCAGGTGCTTCCTTTGTCTCAGATGGTCGCGCTCATCCAGACAATAGTGCCGAGCGGACAGTCGCTCTCAACACAATATTGCCACTCGTCATGTTGTTGCCGCCTCGGCTGGAGGGGGTCTGAGACCTCCGCAGACGGACAGACGGACCGACAGCTGACTCGCACGCAGCCTTCTAGGAGTAATTAACTGACGAGGATGTGATGATGATCTCCTACAGAGGAACACATGGCCCTCCGTCAGAGACTTCACCTCCGGAGATTCTGTCGTTATCATCAATGCACTCACAGGTTCCCAGCTCACTTTCTTCTTCACCTCCAGAAATAACTAGGTTTGTAAAAAGGTCACAAACACAACGGAAACAAAGATAATTTATAAAATCATCCGCAATGTTTCAATCAGGACGTTTAAGCATACGTGTGATGTATCATGGAACAGACGTGGTATATCATGGAACATACATGTGCTATTTCATGGAACATGCGTGTGGTATATCATGGAACATACATGGTATATCATGGAACATACGTGGGGTATATCATGGAACATACGTGTGTTATATCATCAAACAGATGTAGTATATCATGGAACAGACGTGGTATATCATGGAACATATCTGTGGTATATCATGGAACATACATGTGGTATATCATGGAACATTAGTGAGGTATATCATGGAACATACATGTGGTATATCATGGAACATACGTGGGGTATATCATGGAACATACATGTGGTATATCATGGAACATACGTGTGGTATATTATGGAACAGACGTGGTATATCATGGAACATATCTGTGGTATATCATGGAACATACATGTGGTATATCATGGAACATTAGTGAGGTATATCATGGAACATACATGTGGTATATCATGGAACATACGTGGGGTATATCATGGAACATACATGTGGTATATCATGGAACATACGTGTGGTATATTATGGAACAGACGTGGTATATCATGGAACAAACATGTGGTATATCATGGAACATACTTGTGGTATATCATGGAACATACATGTGGTATATCATGGAACATACATGTGGTATATCATGGAACATACGTGGGGTATATCATGGAACAGACGTGGTATATCATGGAACAGACGTGTGGTTTATCATGGAACAGACGTGGTATATCATGGAACATACATGTGGTATATCATGGAACAGACATGGTACATCATGGAAAACATGTGTGGTATATCATGGAACATATGTGGGGTATATCATGGAACATACGTGTGGTATATCATGGAACATACGTGTGGTGTATCGGAACATACGCGTGGTATATCATGGAACATACGTGTGGTATATCGTGGAACATACATGGGGTATATCATGGAACATACGTGGGGTATTTCATGGAACATACGTGTGGTATATCGGAACATATGCGTGGTATATCAGGTAACATACGTGGTATATCATGGAACATTCGTGGGGTATATCATGGAACATTCCTGTCGTATATCATGGAACATACGTGGGGTATATCATGGAACATTCGTGGGGTATATCATGGAACATACGTGTGGCATATCATGGAACATACGTGTGGTATATCATGGAACATTCCTGTGGTATATCATGGAACATACGTATTTTTTAATTTTTTTTAATTTCACTTTATTAATCTCCGAGGGGAAATGTCTTCACTACAGCAGGGGAGCTCTCAGGGGGGAGATGCTGCAACAGGCTGCCACTAGCGCGGCGCCAGGTAACCTGACCTGAGGTGCATGTTTTTGGATGATGGGAGGAAGCCGGAGAACCCGGAGAGAACCCACGCAAGCACAGGGAGAACATGCAAACTCCGCACAGAAAGGCCCAGGACCGGATTCGAACCCTGAACCTTTTTGCTGTGAGGCGACAATGCTAACCACTGCACCACCGTGCCGCCCATTTTAAATTTTGTTATCCTGAACAGATCACTATTCCAAACAAGGATGGGTGTATTTTTTTTTTTTTTTTTTTTTTAATGTATGGTATATCATGGTACATACGTGTGGTATTTCTTGGAACAAACGTGGGGTATATCATGGTACATACATGGGGTATATCATGGAACATACGTGGGGTATAACATGGAACATACGTGTGGTATTTCTTGGAACAAACGTGAGGTATATCATGGTACATACGTGGGGTATATCATGGAACATTCGTGGGGTATAACATGGAACATACGTGTGGTATATCATGGAACATACGTGTGGTATATCGGAACATACACGTGGTATATCAGGTAACATACGTGTGGTATATCATAGAACATATGTGTGGTATATAATGGAACAGTAGTGGGGTATATCATGGAACATTCATGGGGTATGTCATGGAACATTCGTGGGGTATATCATGGAACATTCGTGGGGTATAACATGAAACATATGCATGGTATATCATGGAACATACGTGTGGTATATCATGGAACATATGTGTGATATATCATGGAACATACGTGTGGTATATCATGGAACAGACGTGGGATATCATGGAACATACATGTGGTATATCATGGAACATACGTGGGGTATATCATGCAGCATTCGTGTGGTATATCATGGAACATACATGTCTGTACACATCCTCTTCACTCAGCACTGACCCGGTCCAGGAGAAGATGGTCTCAGCATCCTTCTTCTCAAATGGATCTAACTGAAACAGTCATCACTTTATTTATCTGGATTCCAACCAGAACATTTTATGTGGACGGATTATTGAGCGTCTTCGCACTGACAACAGACACACCTTCCTAGTACGTCAGCTGGGCAGGTAAACGTAGCTGCAGCTTGTTTCTGGTCCAGAGACATTGTACCTGATGAGGTCTGTGTGCTTCAGACAAACTCAATAAGGAGACATTCTGTTCTTCACATTAAAAGTTTACAACATGATGAAGTTGTTGTGTTCCTGACTCCTCCCTCACCTGCTGAACAAGGTGTGAACGTTTAGGAAGTTCAGACTCCCTCTGACCTGCAGCTCACACTCTTAAATCACAGAATCACTGCCTGGTCCAACGTCCGGTTGGAGTTCGGACCTGTGAGGACATCATCAGCTGAAATAATGAAATCTGAATGTGACATATCCATATCTCATACTGCAGGAATCAGCTGTGGAGGCTCTCAGTGAACATATAGCTGTGTGGAGCTGCAGCTCGGAGCAGCGACATGCTCAACTCATCAATTAGTCTGGAAACACATTCATAAAGTTATTTTATATGTGATAAGATCCTGGCTGTGACTGATGACTCTGACTTGTAATTATGGTTTTTAAATGAGTGAACATGAACTACGAACTCGATCGCTGGTGGACTCCTGCTCAGCGTTTCATCCTTTGTTCGTCCTGTCGGCTTCGTCTGTCATACACCAGACAGAATATGTCTGACCAGCTGCTGCCCAAACGTCAAGCATGTGTCTGGCCTGCGGTCAATACGGCACAACAATATGGATCTGTGGAAAAGTAAGAGGGTCGTGGGTTCTCACGCCATCCTCCTCTTCCCAAACACCTCATTGACCTCATTGCATACACTTCATCAACTTCCTTGTGTGTGTGTTTGTGTCCTGAAGCGTGGCCGTCACCAAGTGGCGACCACTCCTCACCAGGAGGCCTCTGTGTTCACGCAGAGCTGACCTGCTTCCTAACTCATTAGTAACATGCACATGGATGCTTTCGGCTTTGTGTTTCACAGCTGCACTGGGTGCTTCATATGAAGCAGTGAATTTTCACACCTGAGTTGGGCAGTATCAGTCACATTCAACTGTCCAGGCTTCAGTCTGAGGTACAACATCTAATTATGAGTCAAAGTTTTGGTCAGATTATTGAATAGTGCTTTAAATGTAGAAGCTTGTTGCTGAGCAATCTGTGGAACTTTCCAGAAAGACAAACCTGGACGGATGGACAAGTATGTGAGAAAGAATTCATCACTGAGGATTTTCTTTCACACATTTACATCCAAACAAGGGCAACACAATCAATGACTTCAAAGGAAACCTGCCTCAAAGTTTGGGCCATCTTATCCTGAAATATCCAGAGATCTATAGTGTGCTGGTAGCTTGTTAACATGCAGGCAAAAAGCCAAACAATTTCAAATTCCCTATTTTTTGTCATTGATCATATACAGGATGTCTGTGGCAGGTATAGTCTCTGAAATGAACCAACCAATGGAAGCACATCTGTGGTGCAGTGTGGTGAAGTAGGACGAATATATAAATAGGTGTCAATCCTGACCAATTAGATCAGCTCCTCTCCTCCTTTAAAACCTCTGTGCTGCAGCGTGCTGTCAGTTTGTAATGAGTGAAGAAGAAACAGACCGACACCATCTGGACTTTAACCAGCAGGAACCTGACAGACTGGTCTGGTGGTTCAGGCTGTGATCTCTGAATTTATGGTGCTACAGTCGACCATCACCATGACGATGTTAAACAGCTGTGAAGAGGGAAATAATATTATAAATAACTCTTCACTCGTATTATGAGAACTGCTGCCCATTAGAGGAAGAGGTTCAATGACAGAAGACTAAAACCTGCTTCTTATAAACAATCACAGTAATTAAAGTCGAAGTAAACAAAGAACACTAATCAATACAGTGAAATCAGTAGCTGGAACCATTTTGAGGAGTGAACAGAAGTAAATTATTCACACTTAAAGCTCCCGATGCAACTTGTTTATTAACAACACTGATGAAGAGTTGTTAATACATAAATTGGTGTTGTGGTGTTCATAAATAAACTGGTGTTATGGTGTTAATAAATAAACTGGTGTTGTGTTGTGGTGTTAATAAATAAACTGATGTTGTGGTGTTAATAAATAAACCAATGTTGTGGTGTTAATAAATAAGTTGATGTTGAGGTGTTAATAAATAAACTGATGTGTTGTTAATAAATAAACTGCTGTTGTGGTGTTAATAAATAAAGTGGTGTTGTGTTGTGGTGTTAATAAATAAATTGGTGTTGTTGTGTTAATAAATAAACTGGTGTTGTGGTGCTGATAAATAAACTGATGTTGTGATGTTAATAAATAAACTGCATCGGGAGCTTTGAGTGTGAATAATTTACTTTCTATCATGAATTAAATTAACTCAGGTGCTGTGTGTAACCTGCTTTAACCTTTAGTGTGTAGAAGGGTCAGTGTTACACTCCGGGGTCTCACAGCTGCTAGATTACTAAACCAGATAAGTAGATATAATATATCAGTTTTTACCCGTTCATGTGTAAATTAAATGCAATTAATGTATTTTCTCCGAGTTTCCTTTCATATTTAATGCTGAGATTGTCTGCTGCATCATGACCCAGCTGAATTCAGTTGTTGTAAATGGGATTAAATACATAGAACATCCTCCAAACCTGAGAGCCTGAGAGCCGTGCTTCAGCCTCATGCTGCTCAACACCACATGGGATGCAGCTCAATTAGCTGGATTAGTGTGCGAAAGAGTCATCAATGAATCATGTAAACCAACAAGTTAGTAAACACGTGGTACAGAAATGTGAGGAGAGAGGAGTCAGGAAGTCAACAAAATGAGACACCTTTACTCAGTGCAGCATTATTTTAATGCTCCTATTATCTGACTTATTCTACATCTGTATCTCTCTTCTGTCAGTTATTCTAATTATTCACTGACGGTTCAGGTTCAGGAGTTTTTTCAGAGGGTTTTAAAGGGTCTCTGCACTGCAGAGGATCAATGAACTTACTAAAATCACAAACAAGGTCAAGAAAACAAAAAAAAAAGTAAACTATGTCCCGGGAATCATTCACATTCACACGGCTAAAAGAATGTGTCCTGACGCCTCAGAACAGATGGATCTCAGTGTGTCCTCGTGTCTCCTCGTGTTTTCTGGGTGTGACCTCACTGTGTCCTCGTGTTTCTTTGTGTGTCCTTGTGTGTCCTCATGTTTCCTGGGTGTATCCTCGGGTGTCCTCGTGTCCTGGGTGTGTCCTCGTGATTCCTGGGTGTGACCTCATGTGTCCTCGCTGTGTCCACGTGTTTCCAGTGTGTGACCTCATGTGTCCTGGGTTTGTCCTTGTGTGTCCTCGGTTTGTCCTCGTGTTTCCTCGGTGTGTCCTCATGTGTCCTGGGTGTGTCCTCAGTGTTTAATCATGTTTCCTGGGTGTGTCCTCGTGTGTTCTCGTGTGTTCTCGTGTTTCCTGGGTGTGTCCTTGTGTGTCCTGGGTTTGTCATCGTGTGTCCACGCTGTTTCCTTGTGTGTCCTTATGTTTTCTCATGTGTTCTCGTGTTTCCTTGGTGTGTCCTCGCTGTTTCCTCGAGTGTCCTCGTGTGTCCTCAGTGTGTCCTCATGTTTCCTGGGTGTGTCCTCAGTGTGTGCTCATGTTTCCTGGGTGTGACCTCATGTGTCTTCGCTGTGTCCTCGTGTTTCATTCGTGCTCCACCTCCAATTCTACTTTTGGAAACTCTGGGAACCACAAGCAGTCTGAGAGAGAAGATCTCTGTCAGGATGATGTGGTTCTATCAGATCTGTCAGGATGATCTGGTTCAAAAAGATCTCTGTCAGGATGATGTGGTTCTATCAGATCTTTCAGGATGATGTGGTTCTATGAGATCTATCAGGATGATGTGGTTCTATAAGATCTGTCAGGATGATGTGGTTCTATCAGATCTGTCAGAACGACGTGGTTCTAAAAGATGTAAGGATGAGGTGGTTCTAAAAAAATATGTCAGGATGATGTGGTTCTATAAGATCTCTGTCAGGATGATGTGGTTCTATAAGATCTCTGTCAGGATGATGTGGTTCTATAAGATCCTTCAGGATAATGTGGTTCTATTAGATCTGTCAGGATGATGTGGTTCTATAAGGTCTTTCAGGATAGATAGATAGATAGATAGATAGATAGATAGATAGATAGATAGATAGATAGATAGATAGATAGATAGATAGATAGATAGATAGATAGATAGATAGATAGATAGATAGATAGATAGATAGATAGATAGATAGACAGACAGACAGACAGACAGACAGACAGACAGACAGACAGACAGTTTCGCTACAGCAGCATTTATAGATACAGGAAATAAATAAAATAACAGTAAAAAATATTAAACATAAAAATACACAGTATATACAATCAAATATCATAAAATAAAATATAATAATTAAATTAAATTAAAACTAACTGAACAATAGTGCAACGTTTTTTTTGTGTGTTTAAAAAAAATATATATTTAAACATTCAAGAAAAACAGACAACCAACAGTGTTATTGTTGTGTGATGGATTTTGCCAGAGGTGAGTTATTGTACAGTCTTATTGCAGTGGACAGGAATGATCTCCTGTATCAGGAATGATCTCCTGTATCAGGAATGATCTCCTGTATCAGGAATGATCTCCTGTATCAGGGATGATCTCTTGTATCTGGAACGATCTCCTGTATCAGGAATGATCTCCTGTATCTGGAATGATCTCCTGTATCAGGAATGATCTCCTGTATCAGGGATGATCTCCTGTATCTGGAATGATCTCCTGTATCAGGAATGATCTCCTGTATCAGGGATGATCTCTTGTATCTGGAACGATCTCCTGTATCAGGAATGATCTCCTGTATCTGGAATGATCTCCTGTATCAGGAATGATCTCCTGTATCTGGAATGATCTCCTGTATCAGGAATGATCTCCTGTATCTGGAATGATCTCCTGTATCAGGAATGATCTCCTGTATCTGGAATGATCTCCTGTATCTGGAATGATCTCCTGTATCTGTCCTTGTGACAGCAGCTGGAGGAGTCTTTTGGAGAACGTCCTCCTCTGTCCCTGCAGCAGGTGGAGAGGGTGGTCAGGATTATCCAGTATGGACAATAGTTTGTTCAGCGTCCTCCTCTCCACCACCTTTTCCAGACTGTCCAGTTTGTAGCTAATGATGGAGCCGGCCTTCTTAACCAGTTTATTAAGTCTGTTGGTGTCTCCGGCTCCAATGCCCCCCCCCCCCCCAGCAGACCACAGTGAAGTACAATGCACTGGCCACAACAGATGGTAAAACATCTCCAACATCTGGCTGCACACATTGAAGGATCGAAGTTTCCTCAAGAAAAAGAGTCGACTCATCCCCTTCTTGTAGACAGCGTTGATGTTGGTCTTCCAGTTCAGTCTGTTGTCATGGAGACACCAGGTACTTGTACTCCTCCAGCATGTCCACCTCCTCTCCCAGAACTCTCAGCGGTTGTGGAGCCGTCGTCTTCCTCCTGAAGTCAACCACCATCTCTCTGGTCTTGGTCACGTTCAGAAGGAGGTGATTTCTACCAGCCCACTCCACAAAGTCCTCCACTACTGCCCTGTACTCCTCCTCCCGTCCATCCCTTATACACCGACCACTGACTCCTCCTCCTGTCCATCCCTTATACACCGTCCACTGACTCCTCCTCCCGTCCATCCCTTATACACCGGCCACTGCAGAGTCATCAGAGAACTTCTGCAGATGTCTTGACTCTGATTGTTCTGGAAGTCAGTTGTGTATCAGGTGAACAGGAAGGGGACAGAACAGTTCCCTGAGGAGCTCCAGTACCACTGACCACCGTATCAGACAGCACACTGCCCAGACGGACAAACTGTGGTCTGCCTGTCAGGTATTAGAAAGATGGCGCCATGCTACTGGCAGCCTGTTACAGCAGCTCCTCCCTCAAGTGTGTTTTCAGTATTTTTCTTTCTTCCTTCTCTCTTCTGAGTTTGTTTTTTTTCTTTCATGTGTGTTAAGTGACTGTCAGACAATGGACCGTAACTTTTCAACTTTTCTGGTGGCTCTTCTACTTTTTTCCCTCTTTGTAACGGAGAGCTACGCACGGTGGACTGGGGGCATTGTTATTGTTTACTCTCGTGATCAGTTGATCGCACTGAGTAGACCTCTACTGCTGCTGCCCGGAGCGAGGCCTGAAATCCCGGATGAACTTCGGAGAAGACGTCGGGGTTGCAGAGCTGGAGCTAAGCTGAAGGCAAAGAGGAAGAAATATAAACCATCGGTACTGGAGATTTTAATGGGGAACGTGAGGTCGTTGGCCAATAAGACGGACGAGCTTGGCGCGCTGGTAAAGACACGGCGGGAATACCGGGAGCGCAGCATCATGTGTTTCACCGAGACAAGATGTTGGCGATGTTCTACCATCTGTTGTGGCCAGTGCATTGTACTACACTGTGGTCTGCTGGGGGAGCAGCATTGGAGCCAGAGACACCAACAGACTTAACAAACTGGTTAAGAAGGCCGGCTCCATCATTGGCTGCAAACTGGACAGCCTGGAAAAGGTGGTGGAGAGGAGGACGCTGAACAAACTATTGTCCATATTGGATAATCCTGAGCACTCTCTCCACCTGCTGCAGGGACAGAGGAGGACGTTCTCCAAAAGACTCCTCCAGCTGCTGTCACAAGGACAGATACAGGAGATCATTCCTGATACAGGAGATCATTCCTGATACGGGAGATCATTCCTGATACAGGAGATCATTCCAAATACAGGAGATCATTCCTGATACTGGAGATCATTCCTGATACGGGAGATCATTCCTGATACAGGAGATCATTCCTGATACTGGAGATCATTCCTGATACTGGAGATCATTCCTGATACGGGAGATCATTCCTGATACAGGAGATCATTCCTGATACAGGAGATCATTCCAGATACAGGAGATCATTCCTGATACTGGAGATCATTCCTGATACAGGAGATCATTCCTGATACTGGAGATCATTCCTGATACGGGAGATCATTCCTGATACAGGAGATCATTCCTGATACGGGAGATCATTCCAGATACGGGAGATCATTCCTGATACGGGAGATCATTCCAGATACGGGAGATCATTCCTGATACTGGAGATCATTCCAGATACGGGAGATCATTCCTGATACTGGAGATCATTCCAGATACAGGAGATCATTCCTGTCCACTACAATAAGACTGTACAATAACTCCTCTCTGGCAATATCCATCACACAACAATAATACCGTTGTCTGTTTTTCTTGGTTGTTTAAATATTAAAACAAAACAAAAAAAACTTTGCAATATTGTTTAGTTAGTTTTAATTTAATTATTTTATTTTATTCTATTTTATTGTATATACTGTGCATTTTTATAATTAATATTTGTTACTGTTATTTTTTTTCTTTCCTGTATCTATAAATGCTGCTGTTGCGAAAGAATTTCCCCTTCTGGGATTAATAAAGTAATTATCTATCTATCTATCTATCTATCTATCTATCTATCTATCTATCTATCTATCTGTCTGTCTGTCTGTCTGTCTGTCTGTCTGTCTGTCTGTCTATCTATCTATCTATCTATCTATCTATCTATCCATCCATCCATCCATCCATCCATCCATCCATCCATCCATCCATCCATCCATCCATCCATCCATCCATCCATCCATCCATCCATCCATCCATCCATCCATCCATCCATCCATCCATCCATCTATCTATCTATCTATCTATCTATCTATCTATCTATCTATCTATCTATCTATCTATCTATCTATCTATCTATCTATCTATCTATCTATCTATCTATCTATCTATCTATCTATCTAAACATCTGGCAGCAGGTAAACATGTGAGTTCAGGTGTTGTGTGTCAGCAGTGAACACAAAGCAGCAGGGAGGAGGCAGACTGGGTGGCCTTCAGCTCAGAGACAGACCAGCAGCCCCTCCAGGACCCCCGGCTTTGGGGCATGGTGGGCTGGAGGGCTCTGTGTGTGTGTGTGTGTGTGTGTGTGTGTGTGTGTGTGTGTGTGTGTGTGTGTGTGTGTGTGTGTGTGTGTGTGTGTGTGTGTGTGTGTGTGTATAGAAGATCAAGGGTAACTTTGTCCATAGAGGGGGTCAGCAGGGTGACAGTGAGGCTCTCCTAGCGACGCAGCCCAGGAATGTTCTCAGGGCCCGGGCCAGGGGAAGTCGGCTGCCCTGGAACAATCACACAAGAGTTAATATTGGCCCTGCAGGTCAGAGGTTAAATGCCTGCGGGTCACAGGATGGGGGAGGGCTGCAACCAGACACGGTGTGTGTGTGTGTGTGTGGGGGGGGGGGGGGCTGTGTTGTCCTGCCTTTCTCAAGAGCCTTCTGGACATTAAAGAGGGTGGTGGACATGGATCTCCAAAATATAACTACTCAAACTCAATTAGAAACAAAAATAATCTGATAGAAAAAGTCTAAACGCACCAAACTCTGCTCAACATGCAACACGAAACACACAACACAAGACATGCAATATGAAACATGCAACATGGTGGCAGGTTTCCTTAAACCTCACTTTCCCTTTAAATCCACTGTTTGATGAGATTGAGAAGGTAAAACACCAAACTCTGATTTAAAGTTACCTTTATGTGGTTTTAATGACCCTTCAGATTCATCATACCTCAGGTTGGACACCCCTTACCTCTGACCCCTGACCTCCAGGACAGTTGCTGCTGGAGTTTCAGTTGTAAAAGGAAGAAAGACGGGACATAAAGCTGGAGCAGAATTTAATGACTATAATAAAGTGAGCAGACAAGAATACAGATGTATGATGTCATCGTAATGTTAACATGTTAATTCAGTGTTGTATGTATGTTGTATGACACATGTATTCGTTCTGGTGTTTCTGTACTGCTGATAAACTTAAACATAAGAAGTCAAAGAGACCCCCCCCCCCCCACACACACACACACACACACACACACACACACACACACCCCACCCCCTCCCAGGGCTCAGGTTACTGTGGGAGGAAGGAATGTATGAATGGACACACACAGACACACACACTGGGATGCCGTCAGCGCTCGTTCATTCACAAATATGTGTCACCTGACTTTGTCCAAACAGAGGAAACCCAGAGAGATAGAGAGACTTTAAAGGAACAGGTTCAGACTCAGAGCTTCATCAGCAGTAAACGTACATCAAATATAAAGTCTTCCAGGAGCTCTAATCAGCATGTAATGTGTGTTTCAAGATGTGTGACACAGATTCATTTTATTTTCAGCATCATTGAAACATGTGTCTCCCCCCACCCCACTCCCCTCTCCTCTGGGTCGGGGGTTCGACTCCTCCTGTCCAACCATCAGCTGAATCGGACACTGAAATGTCTCCATGGTTGGTACCTCCTGAGTTAAATGGGAGACAAGCTGTCCAGTTGTCTGGGTGAAAGAGACATTTCACATCTTGACATATGTCCATTCATAGAGGAGGAGCAGCGCTGTCAGAGCCCACCCTCCTCTAACTCCGCCCCACATGACCCCTCTACCCCTGATAGCTGTTATCAGGGTGGAGCCAGAGGGAGGAGAAGGAGACACTCCTATCTTCAACGCCCTCCAACAGGACCGAGAGAGGACCATCTGTCCAGGAAACAGCTGTCCATCAGCAGGTCTACAGGAGGCTCACAGACATCTTCAGTTTACTGACAGGAGATGAGATGACTGACTGACAGGTCCAGTAAGACGTCTGCAGTTGAGCACCAACAGGTCTGAGTGCTCATCTCTGAAGCTCCATGAAGCACCGTCTCAAACCGAGGTGCTTAATTAATTAATGACGTTAAATCACACCCTCTCATCTAATATATATTATACAACAATTACATAAAATATGTAATCTAATACAAATGTATTCATATTGTGGAGCAGCTCACTCTGAAATATAAATGTTTTTTGCGTGTCTGTTGTATATCAGATCCTTCAGGTGGGAGACAGAGAAACTGACAATACGTCACCAGTCTAACTTTCAGGAACACAAAGTGAACATCTAAACTACAACTAGAACCACTGAGGAGCTTCCTTCTATGAGGAAAACCCACTCATCCACAGAAATCTGCTTTAGATTAAATCCAGGTCTGAAAAATGTGGCTGAAACTTTCACTGGATGAGATCCAACACAGAAACTCAAGCTTTCACAAACTTGGTAAAAAGTTCCCGGACGAGTTTACTGAGCGCTGTCCTGCAACCAGCAGTAGCTGATTCCCACCGTCCTCCGTCGGTCCTCATTCAGCGGGGGATCCCCTGTCCACCAACACATGTGTGGTCCCTCTGTCATTCTCCCCTCCCTCCCCCTCCAGGCTCCCGTCTCCCTGGCTGAGGCTACCTCCAACAATCAGGGCCTTCATGGGGGCTATAATGACTAAATGAAAGCCAGTTGTGTGTCTGTGGAGGTTTTAATGACTTTCAGAGCTTCTGTGGAAATGCATCGCTGCAGGAGGACAAAGACAGACATGGGAGGACAGCTTACGGACATGTTGAATGTTGTCATAGTGACTGGACTGATGGTGAGTTGTGTTTCACTAGTAGAAGTATGGATTATTCATGGTTTAAAGGGGCAACATGTAAAAGTGAAGTATCGTCTTGTAGTACCTCTTTGTACGTTAGGAGGCGACAGTAAGTCACTGTTTCATCCAGTCCAGCTGTCAGAGTTTCATCAATTTAGTTCCTCACTAACGTTACACATCCAACGTGTCGAGAAAACAAGGCATATTGACTGGACAGGATATGTGTCAAGGTTGTACCCAACCAAGACCAGCAGTGACGTCATCATCCATCAGTGATGTCATCGTTGGTTTGTGAACGTTATCAATCCTCCAGTTCAGATTCTGTCCGTCACCATCTTTGCTAGTTCGGAGCGGTTTGGAGCAGGAAGTGATCATATTTGGATGAGCTGGGGGAGGAGCCAGCGGTGGATCTGACCGATCTGATTGGAAACCTGACTGCACCACAGGCCTGTCAATCAAACAGACACGCCCCCAAAAACAGGTCTTCTTGAATCTTCTTTTCTAATGAATGAGGGATTATTTTCAGATGGACCTCCAGAAAACTAATAAGAAGGAGTGACTTTAGCTAACAACACCGAGATAACTGATGGACACATTTTATTCACTTTGGATTTGATGAGAGAAGTTGAATGGGAGTCTATGGAGCCGGAGGCTTTTTGGAGCCGACCTCTAGTGGCACTCGCTGGTATTGCAGCTGAAGACACTTCTGGATCGGAACCATTTTACAGACCTGAAGCTACGAACACTTTTATATCCAGTCTGTAGTTTTATATCGAGTCTGTGTTTTACATCCAGTCTGTACTTTTATATCCAGTCTGTAGTTTTATATCTAGTCTGTAGTTTTATATCCAGTCTGTAGTTTTATATCCAGTCTGTGGTTGCACCAACCTTCACCCACAGTCAGCTGGGATAGACTACAGCATTATTAACAACACGACATTAATTTATTTATTAACACAACAACATCACTTTATTTATTAACATCACAAAATGTGTTTATTTATTAACACCATTGGTTTATTTATTAACAACACATCAGTTTATTTATTAACATCAGTTTATTTATTAACACCACAAAATATGTTTGTTTATTAACACCATCACTTTATTTATTAACACAACAACATCACTTTATTTATTTACAACATCAGTATATTTATTAACACCACAACAGTTTATTTATTAACACCACAACATCAGTTTATTTATTAACATCACAACATCAGTTTATTTATTAACAACACAACAACATCCATGTATTTATTAACAGCAAAACATCACTTTATTTATTAATAACATCAGTTTATTTATTAACAGAACTTTATTTATTAACATCAGTTTATTTATTAACACCACAACATCAGTTTATTTATTAACATTGGTTTATTTATTTAATAACACAACACAAATTTATGTATTAACACAAAAACATCACTTAATTTATTAACAACATCACTTTATTTATTAAAAACCACACCATCAATTTATTTATGAACACAAAAATATCACTTTATTTTTCAACAACATCAATTTATCTATTAAAAACCACAACATCAGTTTATTTATTAACACCACAACACCAGTTTATCTATTAACATCACAACATCAGTTTATTTATTAAAAGCCACAACATCAGTTTATTTATTAACACCATAACATCACTTTATTTATGAACAACACAACATCAGGTTATGTATTAACACAACAACAAATCTCCAGAACTGCCTTCTTTCATCTACGTAATATTAATAAAATCAGGAAAATCCTTCCTCAGCATGACGCAGAAAAACTAATTCATGCGTTTGTTACTTCTAGACGACATTATTGTAATTCCTTGTTGTTAGGATGTCTAAATTACTCATTAAAAACCTGCAGCTGATCCAAAATGCTGCAGCAAGAGTACTGACGGGATTTAACAAGAGAGATCATATTTCTCCAGTTTTAGCTTCTCTTCACTGGCTTCCTGTGAAATCAAGAATAGAATTTAAAATTCTCTTGATGACTTACAAATCTCTACATGACCAGGCTCCATCATATCTTAGAGATCTTATAGAACCATATAATCCTAGCAGAGCACTTCTCTCTCAGTACGCTGGTCTACTTGTGGTTCCTAGAGTTTCCAGAAGTAGAATGGGAGGCGGAGCTTCAGTTTTCAGGCTCCTCCCCTGTGGAACCAGCTCCCAGTTTGTGTTGGAGGGGCAGAAACCCTCTCTAGCTTTAAGATTAGACTCAAAACGTTCCTTCTTGATAAAGCCTATAGTTAGGGCTGGCTCAGGTAGACCTGAACCAACCCTTAGTTATGCTGTTATAGGCCGAGGCTGCTGGAGGACCTCGTTACATGCTGAGCTTCTTTTCTTTCCTCCTACTCTTTAACTGACTCATACCTCACCATCTTCTTCTCTCCCATAGTTTCTTCTTATTATCTGTTGTCTCCATTCAGTTCCTTCATTCGTGTAGTTTCTGTTCTTTCTTTTCCAGATGTCCCGTCATGGAGCTGCATGTCTCTGCTCTGTACTTGTCGTCTCCACCAACAGTTCTTCTCTTCTATCTCTATGCTGTCCTTTTCTCTCTCTGCTCTCCTCTCACCCCAACCGGTCGAGGCAGATGTTCTCCACCTCTGAGTCTGGTTCTGTTAACAGATGCTCCGCCCACCTCTGATCCTGGTTCTGTTAACAGATGTTCTCCACCTCTGATCCTGGTTCTGTCGGAGGCTTCTTCCTGTTAAAGGGAGTTTTTCTTCCCTCTGTTGGAGGTTTTTCTCCCTGAAAGATGATTTTTTTTTTCCCTCCTAGCTTATGTGGGAATTGTTGAATCGTTGAATTGTTGGTTTCTCTGTATAATATTGTAAAGTTCTGCTGTAAAGACTTTAATGTGTTAAGTGCCATGAAATAACCTATGTTGTGATTTGGTGCTATATAAATAAAGTTTAATTGAATTGAATTGAATTGAACATCAGTTTATGTATTAACATCGGTTTATTTATTAACAACACAACATCAATTTATTTATTAACACAACATCAGTTTATTTATTAACAGCTAAATGTCAGTTTATTTATTAACAACATCAATTTATTTAGTAACACAACAACATCAGTTTATTTATTAACAGCAAAACATCACTTTATTCATTAACAACATCAGTTTATTTATTAAAAACCACTGTCAGGAGTCCGGTTTTCCTCCGTTTTACCCCCAATCACCTCTCCTCCTGTGTCCCTCAGTCCCCTGTCTGCTTGTTCTGTGTCCTCCTCTCCTCACCTCCCGTGGCCACGCCCCTCACCGGTCCCAGCAGCTGCAGCCACTCACCCCTGATCACCACCTGCAGGTGTGCTGCATCTCCCTGATCACCTCCCTGGACTATATGTACCCTGCCCCTGCACTCCTCTGGTGGTCGTCCGTTCGTCCGTCCGTCCTGTCCTGTCCAGTCCTGTCCTGTTCCCGTTTCCGTTCCTCCGGCTTCTGTTCCTCCTGCGGAGTTACCTGTCGGAGTCACCAGTCGGTGGAGTTGCCCTCCCGACTGGAAGCAAGTGGACACGATAATTCCACCTTTTGGTTTGTTTGTTTGTTTTTATTTATGGAAATAAAAGACTGTATTTTGGAACTGATACCCAAGTCTGTGAGCCTGCACTTTGGTCCTGGTAAACACCACCTCATGACAACCACAACATCAGTTTATTTGGAGATAAAGTTTTAGCTGAATTTCAGGACCACGCCTCAACCACTCCCCCACTTCTGGCCACACTCCGATAAATGTCCACCCACTCTAAACCTCGGCCTGTTCACGTTTTCTGCATCCGGAACCGGACACCACGCAGAGAAAAAAAACAAAAAAAACAATCTTACCTTGGCCCAAGAATGGATATACTGTTCCTCAGCCCGTCCGACGACGATTTTCTTGCCTCCTCAGAGGCCACCCATACAGCTGCCCTCTCCAAAAACCCCGGGGATACCCATGAGATGCCGCCAACCGCCACCGGGAGCACCCAGGCAGCACATCGGAGTCAAACCCGCTGATCTCCACCAAGCCGACCAGCTGCATCACCCACCAGAATCCCTCTCTCCGCTCAACTCTCCGGTACGAAGATTCCGATCCGCAGCCGTCCTCCAGTGGCTCATTCACCGGTAACAGAGGGAGACCTGCCACCCCCAAACGTGGCCAACGGCAACGTAAGTCTCCTCTTTCTCCCTCCGCTCGCTCCAGGCCCAGCGCTCGGGAGCGAGCCTCCGACAACTCCGGCCCAGCGCGCCGCGCTCAAAGCCTCCGCCATCACTCCCGCGGTCCAGCCAGGTTCCCCGTCGAAGACACTCCGGCCAAGATCTCCGACCGGACCGTAGTCCGTCAGCTAAAAGCGTTAAAAGAGAAGGGGATACCTCACCACCGCTCCAACAACAAAGCGAGGCTGTTCCAACTCCTCACAACTTTCCAAAGGCCACAAAACACAGACGTACCTCCACGCAAAACTCACCGGCGTAACGTCAACGACAGTGACGTCACCACGCACCTCCAAGCCCCGCCCTCCCACCCACAAAGTTCCGGGTTGCCAGGTCGGCAGCGCGCCACCTCTCATCCCCTCCACCTCCCCAGGCAAACTCACCTTTGCACAGGGGCACCGGGATGCCGAATCTCCTTTTCTCTCTTTGATTTCCACAGCACTCCATCCCACCTTCTGGCTTGGATTCATCCATCCATACTACTGCTGTTCTTCAACACCCCCCTTTTTCTGCTCTCTACCCTGGCACCGGGTTGCCAGGTCTTCTTTCCTCTTTCCCCCTCTCTCATCCATCCACAGCGCCCATTGCCACCACCGGGTGGCCAACTTACAACCCTTCTGCCTCCTTTCCTCAGGCACCTCCAGTGACCTTCCCCAGCACATCGAGGGCCACAGTTTACCCTCCTACCATGGAGATTCCTGGTACCGGGATGCCAGTCCCTACTTCTTCTTTCCCTACCCTCCAACCATCACATGCTCTCTTTTCCGGCTCCACGCCGCCCCCTCCTTTCTTCCCCATTCCCCCAACCCAGCAGTCCAACGGCCACACTACCGGCACCGAGATGATGCCAGCCCCCTCCCCCTTTTCCCCCCGCTCCAACCACACACCCAGCACTTCTCCTTGGCGTCAGCAATTCCTCCACCCAACATACCTGTCAAAAAACCTTCTCCCGTCTCCGCGAACCTTCGCCAGCAGATAATCTCAGGTAAATACGTTGACTTGGCACAACTCATCCTCCCTTCCCTCCACCAACACGCTGAACCCAGGGTGATCGATAGCCATGAGAGCCTCATTATCATGCGTACCTCAGCGCCAGCTCGCTCCAAAGAGCTCACCCCGCTCGAGTTCGCGTACGCCTTCTCCCTGTATAGAGATGTCCTCTGCACCCCCTTCCCAGGCAGGCGGTCAGAGTTAGATAACTACCTTCTCATAATCCTCGACCTAGCCCTCCGCTTTGGCGGAGAAGGCTTTTACCAATACCACATCCAATTCGCTTCAGAAGCCGCAGCCCGTCTCCTCCAGTTCAACCAGGCCACTTACTGGGGTACCCTCGACCAGGAACTCTACTGCCGCATTTTTGCCACCCGTCCAGCCCTACCCTGCAAACCATGCGGCACTCCTTCCCATCCCGCCTCTGCATGCACCATCCCCATCCAACCACGTCCCCAAAGCCAACCTCACCCGCCAACTACCGCTCCTTCCGAATACCTAACTCCCAAATTCACAGCGCCCAGCATCAGCATGCCCCTGCCCCAGGGCTTGGATAGGAAAGGCCGTCCAATATTGCTCCAAGGGGGTAAAACGATATGTAATAATTTTAACGAGGCCAGATGCAACATGCTTCAGTGCAGGTACCTCCATACCTGCTCCTTCTGCGGTGGCGGCCATTCCCGCTCAGCATGCCCTAATAATCCAACAAAACCAGGACTACCCACATCCACATCAACCCACCATTAAGGTTTACCTTAGTAGCATCGACTTTTCGCAAAATTACTCACCAGCTCCCCCTGCTCTCCTGCAACGCTCACCCAGTCATCTTTACTTATTAAAGGCCTTCAGCGCCAAACACCTACACCGACTCCTCGCCGTCTCTCGCCAACCACCCACCACAGCTTCCACGACCTGCGCAAAGGGCAGGCAGCCTTGCTCTCAGGATGGCTTCTTTTGGGGATCTGCAAGGCCCGGGAGCCACAGTGGATCCTCGACTAAGCCTGGTTCCTTTTAAACTTCAGAGCAGTTCTAATCACCTCGGGGATTAATCCTGACTCCTTCTCCGACCACTCCTTTCGCATAGGGGCAGCCACCACCGCGTCAAGCAGAGGAGTCCCAGACCACCTCATCAAGGTCATGGGCCGCATGAGCCTACAAACTTTACACCCGCCACAGGTTCGACGACCTGCGCAAAGGGCAGGCAGCCTTGCAGTCTGAGGATGGCTTCTTTTGGGGATCTGCAAGGCCCAGGAGCCGCAGTGGATCCTCGACTAAGCCTTCCCCCAAACCGCGAAACTCTCACCCCGGCTTAATCTCCCCCAATCAATGAAGGTTCGCCCCCAGCCGAGGCGGAGTCCTAGCTAGTGAACTATTATTTATTTATCAACACCGCAACATCAGGTTATGCATTAACACCACAACACTAGTTTATTTATTAACACAACAACATCAGTTTATTTATTAAAACCACAACATCTATTTATTTATCAACACCACAAAATCTGTTTATTTATTAACACTGTGTTACATGTGGGTATCCTATGCGCTCTCCCTCTCTCTTTCTCCCTCCCAGTTTCCCTACAGGTGACTCCATGATCCTGCCTACAGCTACCAGCTTAAACCCCTGATTGAACGTGGCTGCGGTGTGTGTAGGTGTGTGTAGGTGTTTTGTGTGCTAGTGCGTTGGTCGGTGACAAGTTAGCTAGCTTGTGTATTGTGGTAGATTGAGCATTGCTGTAGTGTCGCTTTTCCCCTTTTGGGAAAGTAGTTTTAAGTTTGTGCCTTATATGGTTGTTTGATGTATTGTTAATAAATCCCTTTCATTCATTCATTTGTTGCCCGTGATCATTTTTTCTTAGTTTATTTATATTGTTACTTCCCACCTCCCCTAGACATCATTCGGGGAACGTAACAATTGGGGGCTCGTCCTAACTTGATGGATCAGGTTTGTGTAGTAAAGTTGACTCTGCTGCCGATATATTTTTGTGGCGCATGGTTACAGTGGCCTCGTCCCTGGTAGGTAAGAATGAATTCCCTTTGGAGTTCGTTGGGGGGGCATTGATAGTGTGGTGCGAAAGTGGTTGGAGCAGTTGTCTCGGGGGCACGTCCGAGGCTGCAGGTGGGTTGCCAGTTCATGGTTGCTTTACTGGGCCTGCGGGTTTCAGTGCATAAGTACCCACCACAAGTAACACCTGAAGACTAGCGGGGAGTTTAGTTAGTCTTCGGTTAGGCAGCTAGAGGGACGGGGCGGCAGTGATACTTGTATAGCGTCAGCACCATTGTTGGCAGTGAGCTGACATTGCTGTGAATTGGTTTTTTTCTCACTCGGTCAGTATGGCAGCCTTTGATATGGTGGAGTTTGTGGCTAATCCTTCTCTCACTCGGTTCAAGAAGTGTAAGAAGAGTGAGTTGAGGGATATGGCAATGTATTATAGTGTCCTTGTGTCAAGTTCACTTTCTAAAGGGGAACTTAAAGCTGTTCTTCTTAGTGGATTATGCAGTAAGGGGGTCCTTAGCTTGCCGGTATCGGTACGGTGTCCTGGTTTAGGGGCCGCGGCTGTAGCAGCGCTATAGTTCTCGCTATCTCCGGGCGACGAGGGCTCTGATCCTCCGGTGGGGGAGTCGGCCGAACAGCAGCCTGAGAGTTCCACTCCGCTTGTGCAGAGCGGTGGGACGGGAACAAAGCTGCACACAATGCCCCAGTTTGAGCTTTTGTCTGTAGAGTCATCTCCGGGTTCTAGATTTGATGCTCGACTAAAGGTGCGCCTCGCTCATCTTCAATTAGAAAAGAAAGAGCGGGAGTGGGAGTTTCGGCTTCCAAAGGAGTTGGAGTTGCGGAAGTTGGAGGCAAAGACCGCTTATAAGATGCACGAGTTAGAACTGCATGTGGGTTCTGTTCGCACCTCAGCAAATACACCGGTAACGTCGAGTTCTACTGCTGCATTTGATGTGAGCAGGCATATTTCTTTGGTCCCTGTGTTTTTTGAAAATTAATTTGAATTGTATTGCGGTGCTTTTGAGCGCGTTGCTGCTGCTTTGCATTGGCCAGAAAATGTGTGGACCATCTTACTACAATGTAAGTTGGTAGGTAAAGTTCAGGAAGCATGCTCTTCACTCTCTGTGGAAGATAGCCTTGACTACGAGAAGGTTAAAGGTGCCATTCTGAGAGTGTATGAGTTGGTGCTGCAGGCTTACAGACAGTGGTTCCGAAATCTTAAGAAGTCGTACAACCACACTTACGTTGACTTTGCAAGAGATAAAAAGATTATTTTTGATCGTTGGTGTAAGGCTGAAGATCTATCCTCTGTGTGTGAGCTTATGATGATGGAAGAATTTAAAAATTGTGTGCCGGAGCGTACTGTCATTTATTTAAATGAGCAGAAAGTGACCACCCTGCAGCAGGCTGCTACTCTGGCGGATGAGTTGCTCTCATGCACAGAAACGTCTTTCTGAAACGAGATTCTCCTCGTGGTGACTCTTACCAGAGACCTGGCGGCACCTGTGTGTCGCGTGCAAATGTTTCTCAGTCTGGTCTTAAGGCTGAGAAACTGTGTTTTTTTTTGTCATGATGCTGGTCACTTGATTGCAGACTGTGCAGCCTGGAGACGGAAGCAGGAGGGGACAGCTGCCAGGCAGCAATCAAAGGGGGTGGGGCTAGTGAAAATGGTGACTCCCGTTGGCCAGGTCGCAATTCCAAAGGTGCCCGATTCCTGTTTTAAACCGTTCATCCATGAAGGATTTGTGTCCCTCACAGGAGAGGCAGAGGACCAGCACCCAGTGATGGTGCTATGCGATACTGGTGGGTCGCAGTCCTTTGTCCTTTCCAGTGTTCTGCCCGTTAGTGCCAAGTCTGCCTGTGATGTGAGTGCAGTGGTGAGGGGTATTGAAATGGGTTTCGTTCCTGCACCTCTCAAAGCTACCCAGATTTGTTCAAGGTTAGCGTGCTGACTAGAGACCAAGCCCGGAAAGAGGCTCAGGATGTTGACTTATCTGATTCCCTGTTTGCTTCTGTTTTGTCTGAGGACAGGTTTCCCCTTGTTAGTTGGTCGGTGGACGGCACCTCAAAGGACCCTAAGGGGGTAACAGAGTCCGGTGCTGATCCTGCAGTGTCACTGCCACTGACCTGCGAGGCGCTCATCAGTGCTCGGCAAGGTGATCCGTCCTTAGCAAAGTGTTTTGCCGCAGTTAGTGAAAGCACTAGTGAGTACACTAAGAAGCAGTCTTTTCTTATTGAAAAGGGTGTGTTGATGCGCATGTGGATGGCACAGCCAGGTAAGGCAGCGGTTGAAAAAGGTGAGGACTGGGACACTGTCTACCAGATAGTTATTCCTGTTGGTTGTCGGCAGCTAGTGCTAGCATTAGCGCATGAATGTCACTGGTCTGGTCATTTAGGTGTCACAAAGACATACAATCGGGTCCTGAAGCATTTCTTCTGGCCAGGAATGAAAGCTGATGTGATAAGTTTCTGTAAAACTTGCAGCACATGCCAAGTAGTGGGAAAACCGAACCAAATAGTGCCTCCAGCCCCCTTGCACCCTGTCCCTGCTGTTGGTGAACCTTTTGAACATGTAATTATTGACTGTGTTGGTCCGTTGCCGAGAACAAAGACTAATAACCAGTTTTTGCTTACAGTGATGTGTGTTTTCCTGAGGCCATCCCCTTGCAAAAAATCACTGCGCCGGCCATCACTAAGGCACCGATTCAGTTCTTTACCACCTTTGGACTACCAAATGTTGTTCAGACTGATCAGGGAACAAATTTGATCTCAGGCCTTTAAGCAGGCATTGCAATCCTTGGGTGTTTCCCACTCTGTGTCTAGCGCTTACCATCCAGAGTCACAAGGTGCGCTTGAACTCTGAAGTCCATGCTAAGGAAGTACTGTTATGACACCGGGAAAGACTGGGATGAGGGTGTGCCTTATGTTCTCTTTGCTATTTGGGATGCAAAGCAAGAATCCCTTGGGTTTAGCCCTTCTGAGCTGGTGTTTGGTCACGAAATGCGTGGCCCGTTAAAAGTGTTCAAAGAAAAGTTGTTGTCTGGAGCTTCTCCCAAGACTGACTGGCGTGTACTAGTGTGTTGCAGCATGACATTGATGTTGGCAATGCTGCACCAATAAAGCAGCATGCCTATCGTTGTCCTATAGCGAAGAGGGAGAAGTTCAAGAAAGAGGTGAACGACCTTCTTGAAAATGGTTTAACCAAGCCTCGTTGCAGCCCCTGGAGCTCTCCGTGTTTGCTGACTCCTAAATCTGACGGTACACCTCATTTCTGCACAGATTTCTGGAAAGTTAATGCAGTAACTGTACCAGACTCATTCCCACTACCTCAAATGAACGACTGTATTGACAGCATTGGTCCTTCGGTGTATATCACCAAGCTAGATCTGCTTAAAGGTTACTGGCAGGTTCCTTTAACATCTAGAGCATCTGACATCTCTGCATTTGTATGTCGTTTGGCATGAGAAATGCGCCTGCCACTTTCCAGCGGCTGATGCAATTGGTGCTAGGGGATGTGCCCCACTGTAATGTGTACCTTGATGATGTGGTGGTGTATTCAGATGACAGGGCAGACCACATTGCAGGTCTTGGACTGGTGTTCCAGCGCCTTGCTGAGGCGTCGTTGACCCTGAACCTTGCTAAGTGTGAGTTTGGTAAAGCAACAGTTACCTACCTGGGGAAACAGACTGGCCACGGGAAGGTCCGCCCAGTGGAGGCGAAAGTTGAGGCTGTGTTGGCGTACCCAGTCCCCACCACCAGGCATGAACATCGCCGGTTTTTAGGGTGTTTTTGTAAGAATTTATCCGTAGCGGTTATTCCCTTTCCCTTTACCAACCTATGTAGTCCAGCTGTTCCATTAACAACACAATATCGGTTTATTTATTAACACTACAACATCAGTTTATTTATTAACACCACAACATCAGTTTATTTATAAACAACACCAGGTCATTTATTAACACCACGACATCAGTTTATTTATAAACAACACCAGGTCATTTATTAACACCACGACATCAGTTTATTTATAAACAACACCAGGTCATTTATTAACACCACAACATCAATTTATTTATTAACACCACAAGTTTATTTATTAACACACATCTGTTTATGTATTAATACCACAACATTAGTTTATTTATTAATAACATCAGTTTATCTATTAGCACCACAACATTAGTTTATTCATTAACACCACAACAACAGTTTATTTAATAACGCATAACATCTGTTCATTTATTAACATGCAACATCTGTTTTTTATATTAACAGCATCTGTTTATTTATTAACACCACGACATCTGTTTATTTATTAACAACATCATCAGTTAATTTATTAAAAACATCTGTTTATTTATTAATTCAATTCAATTTTATTTATATAGCACCAAATCATAACATAGGTTATTTCATAGCACTGAAAAAAATCAAAGTCTTTACAGCAAGACTTTACAATATTATACAGAGAAACCAACAATTCAACAATTCCCACAAGCTAGGAAGGAAAAAAAAAAATCCTCTTTAAAAGGAGAAAACCTCCAACAGAGGGAAGAAAAGCTCCCTTTAACAGGAAGAAACCTCCGACAGAACCAGGATCAGAGGTGGGCGGAGCATCTGTTAACAGAACCAGGCTCAGAGGTGGGCGGAGCATCTGTCTCGACCGGTTGGGGTGAGAGGAGAGCAGAGAGAGAAAAGGACAGCATAGAGATAGAAGAGAAGAACTGTTGGTGGAGACGACAAGTACAGAGCAGAGACATGCAGCTCCATGACGGGACATCTGGAAAAGAAAGAACAGAAACTACACGAGCGAAGGAACTGAATGGAGACAACAGATAATAAGAAGAAACTATGGGAGAGAAGAAGATGGTGAGGTATGAGTCAGTTAAAGAGTAGGAGGAAAGAAAAAAAGCTCAGCATGTAACGAGGTCCTCCAGCAGCCTCGGCCTATAACAGCATAACTAAGGGTTGGTTCAGGTCTACCTGAGCCAGCCCTAACTATAGGCTTTATCAAGAAGGAACGTTTTGAGTCTAATCTTAAAGCTAGAGAGGGTTTCTGACCCTCCAACACAAACTGGATTAATTGATAAACTTGAGTGGAATATTGCTGCCACTCCTCCTCCTCGGCCTGAATCTCTAGGAATATGATAATTAATATGACTGGGAGGAGTTGCTTCATTAATCCTAACATATTCTTCCTGTTGCAGCCAGGTCTCTCTGAGACAGAGTAAATCAATCTGATGATCAGTTATCAAGTCATTTACTAACAGAGATTTAGACCAGAGAGATCTCATATTTAATAATCCGCTTTTAATTGTCAGATTTATTTGATCCATTAATTTGGTAGGATCCATTTTTATTACATTTTTATTGACAGATCTTTTCTTGAGTTGTTTAAATATCGGTGGTCTGGGTACAGACACAACCTCTACAGGATGTTGAAGGTTTTGGGTGAGTGACAGCTCTAAAGAAGCTGCAGAGGAGCTGTAAGACTGCAGCTCTGCGTCCTGGCCTCAACCCTGGATGTCAGGTTTTAGGGCTGTTAAGAGACATGACCATGTTTCTAGAAAGAAGAGCTGCACCATCCAAAGTAGGATGGATGCTGTCTCTCCAGATCAGACCAGATTTTCCCCAGAAAGTATTCCAGTTGTCAATGAAGCCCACGTTGTTAGCGGGACACCACCTCGACAACCAGCGGTGAAGTGAAGACGTACGGCTGAACATATCATCACTGGTCCGGTTAGGAAGGAGTCCAGAGAAAACTACGGAGTCCCACGTTGTTTTTGAAAAGTTTCACACCGATTCCACGTTAACTTTAGTGACCTCCGATTGGTGTAACCGGGTGTCGTTACTGCCGACGTTAACAACAATAACTGGATTTATGATTCGCCTTAGTCAGCAGTTTCAGGTTTGATTCAATGTCGCCGGCTCTGGGCCTGGGAAGACATCTGACTCTGTCCCCTGGAAGACATCTGACTCTGTCCCCGGGAAGACATCTGACTCTGGCCCCTGGAAGACATCTGACTCTGGCCCCTGGAAGACATCTGACTCTGGCCCCTTGAAAACATCTGACTCTGGCCCCAGGAAGACATGAGTCTGGCCCCTGGAAGACATCTGACTCTGACCCCGGGAAGACATCTGACTCTAGCCCCTGGAAGACATCTGACTCTGGCCCCTGGAAGACATCTGACTCTGGCCCCTGGACGACATCTGACTCTGGCCCCTTGAAGACATCTGACTCTGGCCCCAGGAAGACATGAGTCTGGCCCCTGGAAGACATCTGACTCTGACCCCGGGAAGACATCTGACTCTGGCCCCTGGAAGACATCTGACTTTTTCCCCTGGAAGACATCTGACTCTGTCCCCTGGAAGACATCTGACTCTGGCCTTGGGAAGACATCTGACTTTTTCCCCTGGAAGACATCTGTCTCTGTCCCCTGGTTTCACTAACTTCATGTTAAATAGAGTCTCCAATAACCAGAGTTGGTTTCTCAGCAGGTGTTTCACAGAGTGTGGAACATCAGTTGGAGACGTGAAGGTCGGTGGTGAACCGTGGGCTTCTTCTTGGGACGATGTCTCCTTCGTACTGTCCCCCGGCCGCTCGGCTGTTCAGGTGCTGCGGGGGACCGGCTAACTAAACCTGTATCCTGGACAGCTGTACACCCTCCCTCTCCCCCTCCCCCTCCCTGAGAAGGTCCTACTGCTATCTGGTTGTGTAGCATGGTGCACAGCAGTGATTCTAATTCTATGACCCTCCAGAGCCCTAACTACATTCCTCCTCCTCCTCTTCCTCCTCCTCCTCGGTGACCCTGGCCTCCAGAGCCCTAACTACACTCCTCCTCCTCCTCCTCCTTAGATTTAACAGTAGAATTGTTCAAGAAGAGCAAACGTGAGTTTTAACTTGAGATGAGAAGAAGTGTGGAGAGATTTAGATACGTAGAATTCAGGAAGAGAAGCTGAAATAACAGAAGTAACACTAGTCACAATGTTTGTAGACAGGAAGTGATGCAATACGCTCACCGTGACGTCAGACATCTCACCGGGGTCTGACCACACCACAACATCAGTGTATTTATCAACACAACATCAGCGACGTTTGGAGCATGTTGCTCTTGCTCAGTGTTGTTAATAAATAAGTTGCATCGTGAGTTATACGTGTGACTAATTTACTTTTGTTCACTCCTCAACATGGTTACAGCTCATGATTTCACTGTATTGATGAGTGTTCTTTGTTCACTTTGACATTTATACACTACATTTCATTGACAGTTGGATCCCTGGTTCCTCCTGTCCAAAGGGTCTTGAGGTGAGCACCTTATGCCAGCTGTGCTGTTGGTGTGTGTGTGAGAGGGTGAACAGGAGGCAGACTGTGAAGCACTTAGACACTGCTGAGATGACACACAGCTGTATAAGTGCAGACTGTATTAGCCATCAGCCTGTTATTCCCTCTTGTGGCCAGAGTGGATGCTATTTAGCTAAAGTTCTGCAACCTGGTTGATTCCAGCCTCGGTTCTCCATGAAGAACAAACACATAGACTCCCAAGTATACAGGATGAGAGTGCTTCATAGACAGAATAAGAAGACTAAAGTTTATATTGTATTATCAGGGTTACTACATGACTGCATGGCCATTCAGAGTTAGAAAAGGTAGAAGACAGGTCTGAAGGTGATGACAGTTCTTGCCTATAATCTGTGCATACAGTAATTTGTGTTAAAGGCATTCCTGTGCTGACAGTGAGCAATGTAGTCAGAGCTCTTAGGACTTTCAGGAGTGTCTTATCACACTGTTAAAAGTGTTTTTGTTTAGAGAAATCACCTTGTAAATCTGTCCTGTCTTCCTCATCCAAAATGGTCCCAAACCTGTTTTGACTGACACCACGTTTGCCCCGGCAGCTTTTAACAGTAACCTTTCCCACATGCCGCAGTTAGAGTTTAGTAGGCCGAGCCCTCTGATGTGCCTGTATGGGCATGAATGGAGCAGGTTGCCTCTCTGTGCTGGTGAGAGAAAGCTTTCTGGGAAGGGAGAGCACATTCCTTTCAATTTTCCCACACAGACAGAACAAGCATGGCCCGATGAGACATGAATGCTACCTTATCAGATCGTGCACACATAGAGATGCATATGTTACACCATGTATGGTTTCATTGTGTTGCAGTGTGTTTATCTGCTGACAGTGTGGGTCAGCAGGTTGGTGCGGCTAACGTGTGGAATCTGCTCTTTGACTGGATCGGGTCACATCCAGGAAGCTGTTGCAGAACCATTTATCCTGACATGTCAGAGCTCCGACATCAGCAGCACCGCTGTCAGTGTGATCCGTGCAGCTTTGAAGGAGTTTATTTATGATTAGAAATACGTTCAACATATTATCTGATAAACAGAATTATTTCTGTTTGAGTCCAGTTTGGAACAGTTCAGTGAAATCCTGCTGGTATCAAATGAAATACAGACAGAGACTGTAACTGCAGGTTCAGAGAGTTTTAATAACCCTGATTAGTGTCATACCTTCAATAAAAGTCCTTTGATACAACAGGAATTAAGATTGACATGTTTGATTTTAAAGTATAAATCACAGTATGTAGAGCAGAGCTGCCTGCAGTGAAGGAAACTGTTGTGATGACTTGGACCAGGTCTACATTCAGGAGGAACCATCAACTCTTCACAGGCTTCATTCTTTTTCATGAATGAGTTTCCTTAAATATGTTTTCATCTGATCTGACAACATGAACAACCACCTTGGTGGGATTGTTTAGAGCAATGTCAGAGCAGGTATTTTAGTTGGCAGGTGAGAGGCGGAGCAAATTGAAACAAGAGAGCCAATCAGAAACAAGAGTTTGATCTCAGTCCGCCCAGACAGAGACAGAACATGCCTGGGGAAAGATGAGACAAAACAATGAATATTAAATTCTTCATAAAAGTTTTTTACTGAAAGGTATATAATCAGATGTAACTTCTCAGTAATCACCAACATTTGATGAATTATTTTGTAATTTAATTGAATGTAACTAGTTCCTCTCCGACATGGCTGACCTGGACAGAGCAAGAGGAAGGACTTCAGCTTCAGTGACTTCAGCTGCTCCCTTCAGTCCAGCTCTCTGCTGAAACCCTCCCTGCTGCAGTTTCCCTCCCGTAGCTGCTAGCCAGCTGCTGTTGTTGCTTCCTGGTGGTGTAATCAGTAACAGCCAGTGGGCTTCCCCCTGCACAACCACAGCATGCTGCTGGAGCCAACGGAGGAGCTGAATGCAAATACTATGCAAATATGCAACAACTATGGGAATGTGATGAAGGAGGAGAAGGAGGGTCTGTAGTTATGTAACCTTCTCCAAACGTGTCTGCTGTGCAACAAGCAAAACCACAATAAACTCTCAGTGCAGCTCCAGACAGTTTACTGTGATCAACATGATCTCTGTTTGCATGGAAGAAGTGTTTCCTGGTCTGATTTCTTCATCACAACACATTAAGGTATCAGTGCTCCCCTGGTCCAAACATCATCCACTGTACCGGTCAATAAAGATGCAGCACAATGAACCTGGATCAGAGAGAAGATGATCTCAGCATGTTGAAGGCAGTTATCATCTGATCCCCTGAACGATGTTTCAGTCAACAGCATGATTATATTTCTTGTATTGATCTGTGTTGACTGATTTCTCTTTGGTACACGTTAACAGACTCACAGCGCTCTGATGTGGCCAGTCAGTCTTTTTTTTCTTTTCTACCAACCAACCACAAACTGCTGCATGTGTAAATTCAGATATTCTCTCAGTCTACATCAAGGCATGCCCACACACACATAGCCCCCTTAACCCCCCCACAGGAGCCCATGGCAACACAAAGAGGCATGCTGCTGCTTTGTGTTTTGCCACTTTTGTTTTTTCCCTCCTTTCCCAGTGAGTGCCTGAGGTGACACGTGGGTAAATATTTGGAGAGATCATAATGAGTTGGACCTGGCAGAGTTCTGCTGCTCTGACCACACTGCACTCACAACAACCGACTCCTGCTGTTTACATGTGGCAGCGTGTAGCAGCAAACTAACTGAATGTCACATGGATGTTTGAGACCAACAGTTATAAAACTGGTCAGATAGACTCTGAGAAACACTGTGGAGGGTTCAATCTCAAAATAAGCAAAAGTTTGTTATTTAAAAAAATGTAAAATGTTCTCTGAGTAATAAAAGAAAAGAAAACATTACGTATGTGTTGGTATCTAAAGCACTAATATCAAAAGATCATTTAGCCCCCAATCAGAAGCTGGTTAACTTAGAAATCTTAACTGCTGCTTCATGACCACAGACTGGATATAAAAGAGTTCGTAGCTTCAGGTCTGTAAAATGGTTCCGATCCAGAAGTGTCTTCAGCTGCAATACTAGCGAGTGCCACTAGAGGTCGGCTCCAAAAAGCCTCCGGCTCCATAGTGTTATGAGGTGAGGTGGAAACGGACCCAAAAGCAGGCACACAGACTCGGGTAACAGGCACAATAAGTTCAAAAATGTCTTTATTTTTCATACAAGGTGAGGTACTTAGAGTCTGCTCAACTACTCCCGAGTTCGGAGGGAAAATCCATCGACTCTCACCAGGGAGATGCTGGCTGAGGGAGAGAGCCGGAGACACTGCAGCGGCAGGCTGAACACAGCGGGGGCGTGGCTCCACTGGAGGAATCCCGAGACCCTCCACAGCATGTGGCAACAGACAGGGTACTGGAGTGACCGGGCAGCTCTGGTATTCCCAAATGGTCTCCCATCCAAGTACTAACCAGGCCTGACCCTGCTTAGCTTCAGAGATCAGCCGAGATTGGGAACACGGACTGATAGCACAGACTACTAACAGAATGAGAACAGGTACCGGAGCAGGAGCAGACAGAAGGACAGACTGGCGAATGATTGTGGGAGACTGGCAGAGACAACCTCTCACTGGCAGTCACTAGCAGTATGGACCGACGCCTCATGACTGCAGGAGCAGGGCAGATACAGTCCAGGGAGGTGATTAAGGGAATGAGCCACCTGCAGGTGGTGATCAGTGAAATGAGCCACCTGCAGGTGGTGATTGGGGAGAGTGGTGGCAGCTGCTCTGACTGGTGAGGGGCGTGGCCATGGGAGGTGACAGGAGGCGGGGAGAGGAGGACACAGGACACATGGGAGCACAATAACAACCAGAAAGGGGACTGACAGCACACACATGAGGAAGCGATGGGACCAAACAGAGGGCGACACTCCAGGGTCAGACAGGGATCCTGACAGTATCCCCCCCCCCTGCAAAGGGAGCCTCTCTGCGACCAGACTGGGCCGGGTCGGACCAGGTGGGAGGAGGGGGACCGGAGGAGGGACGGAGGACCACAACAACACAAGACCCGAGTAGGGGAACCTAGGTGGGTGGAGGACAGCCACGGGGCAGGACAGACTGGGGTGGCTGCTCGGGAGGACGGCCACGGGGCAGGATGGACTTGAGGAACCTCTTCGTCCACACAGCTGGAGACCATCGGCGGCGAAGACTGAATTGCTCCAGACCCCGAGCTGGAGGTGTGGTGTCGACCCAGCCTGAGGCAGGAGCTTGAAGCGGGGCGTCGACCCAGCCGGAAGCAGGAGCTGGAGGCGGGGTGTTGGCGACCCGTCCAGCGACAGTAAACGGAGGGGCATCGTCGTCAACCCGGCTGAGCGCCAGTGGCCCGGTGTCGGCGACCCGTTCAGAGACAGGAACTGGAGGGACGACGTTTTCAACCCGGCCGGAGACTGGTGGTCCGGCATCGGAGACCCGTCCGGTGACAGGAACAGGGGGACGGAGACGTTGATCTGGCTGGAAGATAGTGGCCCGACGTGGAACCTCTTCGTCCACACAGCTGGAGAACGGGTGAGCTCCGGTGGGCCTCACTGGCCCAAGAATTGTACCTGGCGATAATCTGGAGACCCGAGTCTGTGGCCGCTGGGTCCATAACTGGTCGGTCCATTCTGTTATGAGGTGAAGTGGAAACAGACCCAAACACAGTCCCACAGACTCGGGTAACAGGCACAATAAGTTCAAAAATGTCTTTATTTTTCATACAAGGTGAGGTACTTAGAGTCTGCTCAACTACTCCAGAGTCGGGAGGGAAACTCCACCGACTGTCACCGCAGGCGATGCTGCGCTGAGGGAGAGAGCCGGAGACACGGCAGCAGTCAGACAGACAGACAGGCAGGCTGAACGCAGCGGGGAATCCCGAGATCCTCCACAGCGAACAGCAATAGACTGGGTACTGGAGTGACCGGGCAGCTCTGACTGGTAGCTCTGACAGGTAGCACTGGCTGATAAACTCTGGTATTCCCAGGCGGTCTCCCATCCAAGTACTAACCAGGCCCGATCCTGCTTAGCTTCGGAGATCAGCCGAGATTGGGAGCACTGACTAGTAGCAGAATGAGAGCGGGAGCGGGAGCAGAGCCTGGTGACAGATTGTGGGAGACTGGCAGAGACAACCTCTCACTGGCAGTCACTAGCAGTATGGACCGACGCCTCATGACTGCAGGAGCAGGGCAGATACAGTCCAGGGAGGTGATTAAGGGAATGAGCCACCTGCAGGTGGTGATCAGTGAAATGAGCCACCTGCAGGTGGTGATTGGGGAGAGTGGTGGCAGCTGCTCTGACTGGTGAGGGGCGTGGCCATGGGGGGTGACAGGAGGCGGGGAGAGGAGGACACAGGACACATGGGAGCACAATAACAAACAGACAGGAGACTGACAGCACACACATGAGGAAGCGACGGGACCAAACAGAGGGCGACACACCAGGGTCAGACAGGGATCCTGACACATAGACTCCCATTCAACTTCTCTCATCAAATCCAAAGTGAATAAAATGTGTCCATCAGTTATCTCGGTGTTGTTAGCTAAAGTCACTCCTTCTTATTAGTTTTCTGGAGGTCCATCTGAAAATAATCCCTCATTCATTAGAAAAGAAGATTCAAGAACACCTGTTTTTGGGGGCGTGTCTGTTTGATTGACAGGCCTGCGGTGCAGTCAGGTTACAGCTATCGGTGGGCGGGACGTAGTATCGTCAGGTTTCCGATCAGATCGGTCAGATCCACCGCTGGCTCCTCCCCCAGCTCGTCCAAATATGGTCACTTCCTGCTCCAAACCGCTCCGAACTAGCAAAGATGGTGACGGACAGAATCTGAATTGGAGGATTCATAAAGTTCACAAACCAACGATGACATCACTGATGGTTGATGACGTCACTGATGGTTGATGATTGGTAATGACTTTATGGAGGTTTCTCTTTGATAAGGTACCGTCCTTTCTAAAGTGCCCCGAGATGACTGACATTGTAATTTGATGCTCCGTAGAGGGCCAGAATAGGGTAGAGCTGCAGAGTTAGAGGTCTTTCTTTTTAGTTTCAATACTTTATATACTTTTTGTATTTTAAACAGTTCCTAAAGAGGAGCGATGTCAGCATTGTACAACAAACAGCAGTCTTATGATCTATACTGAATATTTGAAGGTGAAGTGTAATGTTTATGCTGACATAAAACAATAATACATCTGTTGCAATTGTATGTTCTTCAAATTAATAAAATATTATTCAGAATTTTGTCGAAAACATTGTTATGATAGAAATACTCAATTATTTTAGGGCCATACAGCCTCCCCTCCTGCACTTCATTTTATGGTACTGGTTAGATAGATGTTGACAACTGAAGTTCAGTTATTCAATTGAATCCATCATGTGGTGTGGCTGGAACGGGCCCAAACGCAGACACAGACTCGAGTAAAAGTACCGAAAAGTCTTTATTTTTACAGGTGCCTAATGTCTTTTCCCCGCTCGCTTTCCTCTTCCCGAGTTGGGAGGGAAACTCCACCCACTTCTTACCAGAGGGGGCGGAGCCAGCTGACCACACACTCAGCTTTGGTCCAGGCGATCAGGTGGGAGCCATAAACACGGCAGGCAGGCGGGCGCGAATTGTGTGTTCTCCCGAGGTCCGACACAAGAGGGCAGCAGACTGGATACTTGCGACACAGGGTAGCAGGCAGGATGAGTGTGTGGTAGTCCATGACACCTAGCCAGAACAGGAACGGATGGTAGCACTGGCTGGTTGTGGGTGAGGCGATGTAGCTGAGAGTATGGACTAATGACTGCAGGACCAGGGTTGATATAGTCTCGGGAGGTGATCAGTGAAATGAGCAACCTGCAGGTGGTGATCAGATGGATTGGTGGCAGCTGCTCAGACTGATGAGGGGCGTGGCCATGGGAGGTGACTGGAGGCCGGCAGAGGAGGACACAACAAAACACAAGCACATGGCCAAACACAACAAATACACCAGGGAATGACAGGACACATGAGGAAAGGAGGTCTGGGGAAACAAAGGTCACAACACACAGGGTCAGACAGGGATCCTGACAGAATCATTGTAATGCAACAGGTGCTCTCCTCCGATCAAGTTCATAAAAACATGTAAGTGTGACAGTATTTGCCAGAGGGAGTTCCTGATGGTGTCTGTATGTTCATGTATGAGACGTTAGCAGGAACATTGTGTCAGATAGCAGGAGGAAGGAGAGCAGATCAGAGACATGAGGAGACAATATGCAAAAATAAATGTTGACATTCCAGTCATAGTAGTACTAAGAGGATGTTTCATGCTCGGAAATTAGGTCTCTGTTTATTTAGACACAGATGTACAAGCATGAAGTTATACTGCTATAATCACACACCACAAGACCTTTTAATTATGTTTATTTACAGCAGAGGAGCTCTACAAGAAGGAAATCACCAGCAGCTACCGTAAAACCACACACTGGATTCCAGTGGCTGCAGCTCAGTGGCTACAACTGAGCGGACCGCCTTCAAAACCGAGTGAACTGCCTTCAAAAGATGTATCAATAAAAATGTAATAAAAATTGATTCTACCAAATTAATGGATCAAAAAAAATCTGACTATTAAAAGCAGACTATTAAATATGAGATCTCTCTGGTCGAAATCTCTGTTAGTAAATAACTTGATAACTGATCATCAGATTGATTTACTCTGTCTCACAGAGACCTGGCTGCAACAGGAAGAATATGTTAGGATTAATGAAGCAACTCCTCCCAGTCATATTAATTATCATATTCCTAGAGATTCAGGCCGAGGAGGAGGAGGAGGAGGAGTGGCAGCAATATTCCACTCAAGTTTATCAATTAATCCAGTTTGTGTTGGAGGAGCAGAAACCCTCTCTAGCTTTAAGATTAGACTCAAAACATTCCTTCTTGATAAAGCCTATAGTTAGGGCTGGCTCAGGTAGACCTGAACCAACCCTTAGTTATGCTTTTATAGGCCGAGGCTGCTGGAGGACCTCGTTACATGCTGAGCTTCTTTTCTTTCCTCCTACTCTTTAACTGACTCATACCTCACCATCTTCTTCTCTCCCATAGTTTCTTCTTATTATCTGTTGTCTACATTCAGTTCCTTCGCTCGTGTAGTTTCTGTTCTTTCTTGTCCAGATGTCCCGTCATGGAGCTGCATGTCTCTGCTCTGTACTTGTCGTCTCCACTAACAGTTCTTCTCTTCTATCTCTATGCTGTCCTTTTCTCTCTCTGCTCTCCTCTCACCCCAACTGGTCGAGACAGATGCTCCGCCCACCTCTGAGCCCGGTTCTGTTAACAGATGTGGCTCCAGTGGCTGCAGCTCAGTGGCTACTGCCTTCAAAACCGAGTGAACTGCCTTCAGAACCGAGTGAACTGCCTTCAAAACCGAGGGAACTGCCTTCAAAACCGAGCGAACTGCCTTCAAAACTGAGCGAACTGCCTTCAAAACCGAGCGGACTGCGTTCAAAACCGAGCGAACTGCCTTCAGAACCGAGCGAACTGCCTTCAGAACTGAGCGGACTGCGTTCACAATTGAGCGGACCGCGTTCAAAACCGAGCAGACTGCCTTCAAAACCGAGCGGACTGCCTTCAAAACCAACTGAACTGCCTTCAAAACCGAGTGGACCGTGTTCACAATTGACCGGAAGTGTCATCGGTGACTGATGCGGCGGCAAACCAAGACCCTGTTGGAGGACACTGGGGTTGACAGAAGCTGTCAAGCTGAAGAAAGAGTTCTTTCAGGTCTGGCTGGCCCAGGCGTCTTGATGGTTTTTGTGGCGGGTGCTGCAGGAGTACGGGGTTCTGGGGCCGTTACAACTGGCCATTCGGTCTCTGTATGACTGTAGTGAAAGTTGTGTTTTTATTCTCTGCAATAAGTCAGACATGTTTCCGGTGGGCGGGACCTCCACCAGGGCCGTCCTTGGTCAGTGATTCTTGTTGTTCTGGTTTTGTACCCTCATGGTTGAAATGCACTTATTGTAAGTCGCTTTGGATAAAAGAGTTAGATAAATGTAATGTATGTAATGTGATTATGTTGGTGACCTTCATGGACAGGATATCTAGGAGCAGCCAGGTGAAGGAGAACGTCAGGTTTGGAGGTCTCACGTTCACTTCTCTGCTGTTTGCAGATGATGTGGTCCTGTTGACCTCTTCAGGTGAGTGTGATGAGATGAGGATGAGACGGGGATGAGAGTCAGCACCTCAAAATCTGAGGCCATGGTCCTCTGCTGGGGAACAGTTGATTGCTCCCTCTGGGTGGGGACAGAGCGTCTGCCCTAAGGGAAGGAGTTTAAGTATCGTGAGGTCTTGGTCACAGTGAGGGTAGGATGGAGCACCGGACCGTGTTGGTGAAGAGGGAGCTGAGTCGAAGGGCGAAGCTTTCGATGTACGTTCCGACCCTCACCGATGGTCACCAGCTCTGGGTCGTGACCGAAAGAACGAGGTCACGGTTACAAACGGCTGGAATGAGTTTCCTCCGCAGAACTCAGCCTTAGAGATCGGGTAAGGAGCTCGGGCATCAGGAGGGAGCTCGGAGTAGAGCCGCTACTCCTTCAAGTCCTAAGGAGTACGATGAGGCATCTGATCAGGATCCTCATGGGCGCCTCCCTCTGGAGGTTCTCCAGGCACCCCGTACTGGGAGGAGACCTCAGAGCAGACCCAGAACAGCCTGGAGAGATTATACATCCTGGCTTAGCAGGGCCTGGTAGGAAACTGACCAACTATTGCATCATGTGTTATCTGGTCCCTAATGGCTAATGCTGAACTTTGTTGATCAGTAAATCCTGCAGATCTGTGGGACTTGGTGGCACGTGATCAGAAACCACTGGTTCAAACCACCAGCTGCAGTCAAACACTAACTTTGTGCATTGAATGTTTTGTCTGGGAGAACTCACTAAGTTGTTTTACTGATCTGCCCACTGGCTCTGTTGGAAACCGGCATGGCCAGCTGTTATGTAGGAGGGTTTGCCACCCAAGACGTCCGGGATGTGCCATGCAAGAAACATGGCGCATGCACACAGTGGTACACTACGTAACTTTAACTGTCAGAGTTACAGACAGACATTATACTGATGATCATTATCCACCGGATATTGTGAAACCAAACAACATCATTATCCATGCTTCCAAACCACTGCAATGACAGTAAACGCAGTAAAAGAGGGCACTGAAAGATATGTGATAATAAGGAAACACACAATCAAACAAGGCCGCTAAACTGTAAAACCAACTCAGCTTGGAGCGACACATGGTAATAGAAAGGTATCATGTGATAGTTACAGAAAGACTAACAGAGAACCACACAGGAGGACTATGACTGTGCGCTTCCAGTCCACACAAAAGGGCCACAGTAGATGTAATGACAATAAATGTCTAAACCCTTTGAAGCTTTAACTGTTTTCATGGTAGTTTCACTTCCTGTTAAACTCTTCTTGGTCATTATAACAACTCGCCATTCATGCTGTATCTTCTGACAATATCAGAACAGTGATGGTAAGACACCCTGAGACTTAATAATTAAAAGATAGTGCTAAATAAATGACTTTAACATCTTTTGAGCACAACTTTTGGATCAGTGCTCTGAAAGGCAAATGTATAATTATTTGTAATCTGTTTTTTTTAATGTAGATATGATTTTAATGGTCATTTTTAACTTCTATTTCAATTCAATTCAACTATATTTATATAGCACCAAATCACAACACAGATTATTTCTTGGCACTTAACACATTAAAGTACTTACACCCGGATCACTTGAACTAAAGCAAAGTATAATCTTTGAATACTCTTCTCTGCTAAAGTTTATTATTACATCTGCTGTTTTAGGATATCTAGACTACTGAAGCTTGGATGTTTCCTGGTAGCTGGAATTGTTTGTGATTGGATTCTTGTTTTCACTCACTGAGAGTCAAAGAGAACAAGTTTAGAGTTAAACTGATGGTCTTTTATTCCAATTCTATTAAGGATTAAGTTGTATTTGACTTTCTACCGTTTGAGGTAAAAAGACTCTGAGACAAGTTGGGACAAAATCTAGAGACTGTGTGAAAGTTTTCTTTGTTTAGTGCAGTGGTGAGTTTCTATTGCTGCATATTTGTAACACCTGGTGACAGGAGGTCTAACGAGCAGGAGGTGTGGTCTGACCAGCTGTAGCCAACCCTGTTATAAAACCAGGAAGTGTTTGAAGCTTCAGCGTCAGCGAGGACTCATCGTATGAAGACTCGGTGGATAAAGACGAAGGAGTCTTTCGTTGGAGTCTCGGAAGACTCGGAGGATAAAGACTGAGGAGTCTTTCGTTGGAGTCTTCAGGGGACGCTGAGTATAGCTGAGTATAACTACTACTATCTGAGTATGTGTGTATTTTCCGTCCCTGTGCGTATATCTACTCGTAGATACTACAGGCCTCTCACTCGTTCACAGCAACACCGTAACCTTTCCTCTGTTATCTGTCCCACCCGTTCCACTCATACCCAACACCTCGTCACAGGAGGACTCTGAAACTGTCAGTCAGCTGAAGACAGACTTCATCTCTGGACTTCCTTGGTCTCACTGAGACCTGAATCCATGAATTGGACGTCCTCCTGTCAAACGTCCCAGAAAATGGTCCTCCACTTGTCCTTCTGGGTGACTTTAACATACAGACTGAGAAGTCATCTGACCTTCTGCTCTTCCTGTCTTCCTTTGCTGTCTCCTTCAGTCCTTCCCCTCCTCCTCACAAAGGTTGGAACCACCTGGACTATATTTCACCACAAACTGCTCCACATCTAACCTCACAGTAACTCCACTTCATGTCTCCGACCACTTCTTTATCTCTGACTCTCTCTAACTGACAACCTGACCACATCAACAGACTCTGGACCTGTCCGTCACAACATTCACTCCCTCTCGCCCTCCTCCTCTCTCTCCCTCTCCTCTCTCCCTCCTCTCTCCCTCCTCTCCATCTTCTCTCCCTCCTCTCTCCTTCCTCTCTTCCTCCTCTCTCCCTCCTCTCCCTCCTCTGTTTTATCTGCCCTCCCTTCAACTGACTCTTTCTCCCTCATGCATCCAAACTCTGCCACAGACACTCTCCTTTCTTGATTGTCTCTGTCCTCCTCCATGTCCTCCTGTCCTCCTCCATGTCCTCCAGTCCTCCCTAACTCCGTGGTTGTCTGACTCGGTGCACCCAGAGAGCCACTATGAGAGCATCAGAAATGAAATGTAGAAAATCTAACCACCCTGATGACCTGCTCACTTATCAATCTCTCCCTCTTCTCTCCTCTCCTCTATCTCTGCAGCCAAAAGCTCCTTCTAGCAAACCAGAATTCAATCCTCATTTTCCAACCCCAAAAAGCTCTTCTCCATCTTCTCCAACCTCCTTGACCCCTCCTCCCCCCTTCCCCTCCTCCCTCCATCCTTCCATCAAGCCACTTTGTCAACTACTTTACTAAAAAGATAGATGACATATGCTCCTCATTTTCAAACCCATCTTATATAACTACATGTCCATCTTCTTCATCTTCATCTTCATCCCCTTCACTTTCCTCTTTCACTCCCCCGTCTCCCAATCAAGTTGTTACCTTGGTAACCTCCACCCCCCCCCCAACCACCTGCCCCCCCTCCCCATCCCATCTCACATTCTCCAGTCTATTGCTCCAGACCTTCTTCCTTTTCTCTCCCATCTCATCACCACTTCTCTGTCAACGGTCTGTTTCCTGAACTCTCTGAAGGAGAGAGTGAACCCTCTCCTGAAGAAACCCCCCCTCAACCCGTCTGAAGTAAACAACTACAGGCCGTCTCTCTTCTTAACTTTCTTTCTAAAACTCTGGAGCGAGCTATCTTTAACCAACTCTCCTCCTATCTCCACCATAATAACCTTCTTGACCACCAGTCTGGTTTCAACAGAGACGGTCCTCCTTCTGTCTCTGAGCAGCTTCACACTGCTAGAGCAGCCTCTCTGTCCTCTGTCCTGATCCTTCTAGACCTTCTGCTGCATTTGACACAGTGAACCACCAGATCCTTCTTTCCTCCTTCAGGACCTCGGTGTCTCAGGCTCTGCTCTCTCCCTGTTCTCATCCTACCTCAACGACCTCACCTACCGGGTAACTTGGAGAGGATCTGTGTCTGAACCTTGTCCTCTCACTACTGGTGTCCCTCAAGGCTCCGTCCCGGGTCCCCTCCTCTTCTCTGTGTACACCGACTCTCTCGGCTCTGTCCTTCACTCACATGTCTTTTCCTACCACAGCTATGCTGATGACACCCAACTGATCCTCTCTTTTCCAGATCTGAAACACAGGTAGCAGCATGAATCTCTGCCTGTCTGACTGACGTCTCTCAGTGGATGTCCTCATACCACCTGAAAATCAACCTCCACAAGACCGAACTGCTCTTCCTTCCAGAGAAAGACTCTCCCACCCTCGACCTGACTACTACCTTCAACAACTCTGTTATCCCGACCCTGACTGATAAGAACCTCGGAGACACTCGACAGTCAACTCTCTCTTTCTGCCAACATCACTGCAACAACACGTTCCTGTAGATACATGCTGCACAACATCAGGAGAATACGTCCTCTTCTCACTCAGAAGGAGCTGCAGGTTCTGGTCCAGGTTCTGGTCCAGGTTCTGGTCCAGGCTCTGGTCATCTCATGTCGAGACTACTGTAACTCCCTCCTGGCAGCTCATCCAGAATGCAGCAGCTTGACTGGTCTTTAACCTCCTAGATTCACTCACACTACTCCTCCTCCTCCTCCTCCTCCCTTCACTGGTTACCAGTAGCCGCCCGCATCCATTTCCAAACATTGGTACTTGCGTACCGTGCTACGAACAGATGGGGTCCAGTCTACATCCAGGACATGGTCCAACCTTACATCCCAGCCCCTCCCTCCACTCTGCTTCTACCAATCAGCTTGTTGCTCCTCACTGAGTTAAACACTCTACAAAATCACAACTGTTTGCTGTCCTGGCTCCTAAATGGTAGAATGAGCTCCCCACCGACATCAGGACAGCAGAAACTCTGAACATCTTCCACCACAAACTAAAAACACACCTCTTCAGACTTTACTTTGAACAGTAGAACTTTAGTATCTTAAAATGGAACTTACTGATAGAACTTTGTAGTTTGGCTTTCTGGAAGAAAATTTATTTTCTTGATTCTTGTTGTTCTGGTTTGTACCCTCGTTGTTGAAATGTACTTATTGTAAGTCGCTTTGGATAAAAGCGTCAGCTAAATGAAATGTAATGTAATGTAATACAGCAAGACTTTACAATATTATACAGGGAAGCCCAAAAATTCAACAATTCCCTCATAAGTTTCATCTGGTTTTATAGAAAGATGTAGCTGAGTGTCATCTGCATAACAATGGAAGTTGATGCAGTGCTTCCTGATAACATCTCCTAATGGAAGCATGTACAAAGTAAAAAGTAACACTGAGCCTTGTTTGTTAACTCTTGTTTGTCTGAAAGACTCATTGTTGACATGGACAAACTGGAATCGATCTGATAAGTAGGATTTGAACCAGTCTAATGCAGTTCCTTTAATCCTCGTGACGTCTTCTAATCTCTGTAATAAGATCGTATGATCAATCGTATCAAAAGCAGCACTGAGGTCCAGAAGAACAAGTCCAGAGACGAGTCCATTATCTGAGGCTAATAAAAGGTCGTTAGTAACTTTCACCAGAGCTGTTTCTGTACTATGATGAACTCTGAAGACTGAAAATCTTCAAACAGACCATTCCTTTGGAAATGATCACAAAGTTGATTTGAAACAACTTTTTCAAGGATTTTAGAAATAAACGTCAGGTTGTAAATTGATCTGTAGTTTCCTAAAACAGCTGATCAAGAGTCGTCTTTTTAAGTAAAGGTTTAATTACAGCCACTTTAAAAGCCTGCGGTACATAGCCGGTTACAATAGATAGGTTGATCTGATCTAATATGGAAGTATTAATTAGGTTAGGTTAGGTAGTTACTTTATTAATCCCAGAGGGGAATTTTTTTTGCGCTACAGCAGCACACAGGAAGCAATACGATAATAATAGAATAATAGAAAGCAATAAAATAGCAGTAAAATATCAATAAAAATATAATATATAAAATGCACAGTATATACAGTACAGTTTATATCTATATATATATTATATACAAACAACCAAGAAACACAGACAACAGTGTTATTGTTATGTGATGGATTTTGCCAGAGGTGAGTTATTGTACAGTCTTATTGCAGTCGGCAGGAATGATCTCCTGTATCTGGAATGATCTCCTGTATCAGGAATGATCTCTTGGAGAACGTCCTCCTCTGTCCCTGCAGCAGGTGGAGTGGAGAGGGTGGTCAGGATTATCTAATATGGATAATAGTTTGTTCAGCGTCCTCCTCTCCACCACCTTTTCCAGGCTGTCCAGTTTGTAGCCGATGATGGAGCCGGCCTTCTTCACCAGTTTGTTAAGTCTGTTGGTGTTTCCGGCTCCAATGCCCCCCCCCCCCCCCCCCCAGCAGACCACAGCGAAGTACAGTTCACTGGCCACAACAGATGGTAGAACATCTCCAACATCTCGCTGCACACATTGAAGGATCGAAGTTTCCTCAAGAAAAAGAGTCGACTCATCCCCTTCTTGTAGACAGCGTTGATGTTGGTCTTCCAGTTCAGTCTGTTGTCATGGAGACACCAGGTACTTGTACTCCTCCAGCATGTCCACCTCCTCTCCCAGAACTCTCAGCGGTTGTGGAGCCGTCGTCTTCCTCCTGAAGTCGACCACCATCTCTCTGGTCTTGGCCACGTTCAGAAGGAGGTGATTTCTACCAGCCCACTCCACAAAGTCCTCCACTACTGCCCTGTACTCCTCCTCCCGTCCATCCCTTATACAACGTCCACTGAATCCTCCTCATGTCCATCCCTTATACACCGACCACTGACTCCTCCTCTCGTCCATCCCTGATACACCGACCACTGACTCCTCCTCCCGTCCATCCCTTATACACCGTCCACTGCAGAGTCATCAGAGAACTTCTGCAGATGTCTTGACTCTGAGTTGTATTGGAAGTCAGTGGTGTAGAAGGTGAACAGGAAGGGAGACAGAACAGTTCCCTGAGGAGCTCCAGTACCACTGACCACCGTATCAGACAGCACACTGCCCAGACAGACAAACTGTGGTCTGCCTGTCAGGTAGTCAGTGATCCAGGAGACGGTGGACGCATCCACCTCCACCACCCGCAGCTTCTCACTCAGCAGCAGTGGTTGGATGGTGTTGAATGCACTGGAGAAATCAAAGAAAGTGATTCTCACAGAGTCACCGGTTCCATCCAGGTGAGACTGAGCTCGTTGCAGCAGGTAGATGATGGCATCGTCCACTCCCACACGAGGCTGGTACGCAAATTGCAGAGGGTCCAGAGAAGATTTCACCAGCGGCCTGAGGTGGGCCAAGACCAGCCTCTCCAGCACCTCCATCACATGAGATGTGAGGGCAACCGGTCGGTAGTCGTTGAGGCCAGATGGAGTCTTCTTCTTAGGGACTGGAACCAGGCAGGACGTCTTCCACAGCACCGGGACCTCCTCCTGCTTCAGGCTCAGGTTGAAGAGGTGTTGTAGGACCTCAGCCAGCTGGACGGCGCAGGTCTTCAGGACCACGGGGCTGATGCTGTCAGGTCCTGCAGCCTTGCGCTGGTGGATTCTCTCCAGCTGTCTCCTAACCTGGCCAGTCATCACAGAGAGGGGGGCAGGGGGGTCATGGCATCGATGGTGGAAGAGCCCTTTGGATTTTTAGGACTCTGTGTCCATGCAGCTCACCAGGGGGGGCAGAAGAGGGAGGGGGGAAGGCAGCGAAGGTGTTTGGGAGGTGTGAGGTGTGGAGGAGACAGATGAGGGTGGTGAACTAAACCTGTTGAAGAAACAGTTTAGCTTATTGTTCCTCTCCAGGTTCCCCCTGGTTGTTCCTCTTCAGGTTCCCCCTGGTTGTCTCTCTCTCCAGGTTCCCCTTGATTGTTCCTCTCCAGGTTCCCCCTGGTTGTTCCTCTCCAGGTTCCCCCTGGTTGTCTGTCTCTCCAGGTTCCCCCTGGTTGTCTCTCTCTCTCTCCAGGTTCCCCCTGGTTGTTCCTCTCCAGGTTCCCAGGTTCTGCTGGAGTTTGGCCTCCAGCTTCCTCCTGTAGCAGTCCTTGCACTCCCTGAGCTTCTCCTTCAGGTCACGCTGAACTCTCCTGAGCTCATCAAATCCCTTCGAGGTGATCCCAGAAGGCTGTTTGTTATGCCAACTCCTCTCCAGCAGGGCGACACTTCCTGCTCCAACTGTCAGCGCTGCGTTTCTCAGTCTTATCTGTGTTTTTGCGTGTGACTTGGACAAACCCTGTTACATACTGTACTGCATGTATACATAAGGCAGTACACTTCACTGTGTAACCATGATGACTGCTCAAGGCTTCAGCAGTTGTAGTTACAAGTGGTTCGTTGTACAATCTTTGAATCATCCATACTCTCTCTTCGTGTTTGTATTGATGTTTTTCACGTACATTTGTTGTTGAGACAAAAGAGTCACAATTACACTCCAAAGATATTCTTTAGTGTAAAAATCTTAACATTAGTCTGAACCTTAAAAAGTGGAGTACAAACAAAGCTGTGGATTTTGTCTCACATGTTAACTTGTGTCATGTTTGTTGAAGTGAAAATGTTTTTGACAGTGAACCCGTTCTTCCAATATTCAACTTTTTATTTCATTCATGATATGATTTTTGTTTTTACGTCATGACACATGGCTGACAGAAAGGTGCATATTTACTGGAGGCCGTTTTCATCTGTTCAATGCAGAACAGTACACAGCAGCTGATGTGTGTTTAGATGGGACACATATTCACTAATAATATAACCCAACAGTTAATAAGTCACAATTAGCTCTCTGTAATGGGGCACAACACCATCATCAAACTGCATGCTGGGTAAAGAAGCAAGCTATCCAGGTAGAACAACAGTCAGTTAATAGCTGAGAGACTTTAACTACAGAACATTGACAATCAGAGAGGAGAGCTGGCGAAGAAGAGAGGGCGGAGTTACACCTGAAGGTTTCAGTCTTCGTCCAACCAACCTCACTGAGTCTCCTTAAAATGGACCAACAGGAAAAAAGGGACGCAGTTGTTTGTGTGATATAGATTGAGTCCATTTAAAAGAGGACTGACGGTCCTCTCCAGCCATAATCAGACATCTCTGAAAAAAATTCAGAGGATATTTTGTGCTCGTTATTTTATCAGTAGGAAGTTTTCATGTTGTTCTTCATGAAATCTTCTTTAAGGCAGAATAATGTTGTCGAACAACATTTAAAAAGTATTTTGAGTAACAATTCTGAAAATGGTTTTAACATTGTGACCTCATTCTCAAAATATTTTCGTAGAAAGTTTTTTTTAACAAATATTATATAAATGCTTTGAGAAAACATTTTATAAAAATGTTTATGCTTTTTTTTTTTTTAAAACAATGTTATCTTAATTTTAAGAAAAACATTCTGGTGAAACCTTCCAGAAAACATCACTATAACTGCATCATTTCCAGCTGAGATTACTTTAAAAAAACAGTGACAGCTGAAGCAGTTAGTATTAAACTACAGCAAGAAATCCTCCCATCATGAGGATTAACATCTTCACTTGTTATTTAATCTGATTTAGAGTGTTGATATATTTAATTGGTCGTATTTGAGACTGTAATCTGAGCTGAACATGGCTGGGTTATACTGAGAGGTGTTCCTAATATTCTGTCATCCCATTGAGGAACCAAATATTAAGAAAACCCATCTCAGTAACATAGTGATGTTCAACAGCACCACGATTAAAGTCTCCAACAGGATTATTCAAATATATCAATGCACTTTTTTAATCACATTGAATAACAACTGAACATGATGATCCTTCTGAAGGTAGGATTCATTACTGGGCTGTTTGACCGTCCCTCAAAACACCGTCCCACCAAACACCGTCCAAACACCATCCAAATACCGTACCACCAAACACCGTCCAAATACCATCCAAACACAATCCCACCAAACACCATCCAAACACTGTACCACTAAACACCTTCCCACCAAACACTGTCCCTCCAAACACCGTCCAAACACCATACCACCAAACACTGTCCAAACACTGTCCAAATACCGTACCACCAAACACCGTCCCACCAAACACCATCCAAATACCATCCAACCAAACACCATCCAAACACTGTCCCTCCAAACACCGTCCAAACACTGTCCAAATACCGTACCACCAAACACCATCCAAACACCGTCCCACCAAACACCGTCCAAACAGTGTCCAAACACCGTCCCTCCAAACACCATCCAAACACCGTCCCACCAAACACGATCCCTCCAAATACCGTCCAAACAAACACCGTCCAAACACTGTCCCACCAAACACCGTTCCTCTAAACACCGTCCCACCAAAGGCCATCCCTCCAAACACAATCCCTGCAAACACCGTCCCACTAAACACTGTCCAAACACTGTCCCACCAAATATCGTCCCTCCAAACACCATCCGACCAAACACCGTCCCTCCAAACATCGTCTAACCAAACACCGTCCCAACAAACACCGTCCCAACAAATACCGTCCCACCAAACACCGTCCCACCAAACGCCATCCCTCCAAATACCATCCCTCCAAACACCGTCCCTCCAAAAACCTTCCCACCAAACGCCATCCCTCCAAATACCGTCCCTCCAAACACCGTCCCACCAAACACCATCCCAACAAACACCGTTCAAACAAACACCCTCCATACACCGTCCCACCAAACACCATCCCAACAAACACCGTCCCAACAAATACCGTCCCACCAAACGCCGTCCCACCAAACGCCATCCCTCCAAATACCATCCCTCCAAACACCGTCCCTCCAAACACCGTCCCACCAAACGCCATCCCTCCAAATACCGTCCCTCCAAACACCGTCCCACCAAACACCATCCCAACAAACACCGTTCAAACAAACACCCTCCATACACCATCCCAACAAACACTGTCTCTCCAAACAAACAACTAAGGTGAAACACCGTCTGTGCTCAGTCTGTCCTCAGTGAGACAGTCTGTCCTCAGTGTGTCCCTCAGTGAGACAGTATGTCTCTCAGTCTGTCCGTCAGTGAGACAGTCTGTCTTCAGTGGGACCGTCTGTCCTCAGTGAGAGAGTCTGTCCTCAGTGAGACAGTCTTTCTTCAGTGAGACACTCTGTCCCTCTGTATGTCCTCAGTGAGACAGTCTGTCCCTCAGTGATACAGGCAGTAAAGGGCCATGATTGACAGGGAGTCTTGTGGCTCGCGCCTCGGCGTGCCACTCATCCACCACTTCCTGGGCCCTTTGTGTTTGAAACACACACACACACACACACACACACACACACACACACACACACACACACACACACACACACACACACACACACACACACACACACACACACACACACCATCTGCTGTGGTAATTCAGAGGCTGCATGCAGCAGCAGCACACAGTCTCTCTGCTGTCTCCTATTCAGCCTCTTTCACTCACTCCCTGTCTTTTATTCAGATGGAGAAAGCCAGGCTTTTCACAACTTTTGTTTGTACTATGCCCCCTCCCCCCACTCCCGTGTGTGTGTGTGTGTGTGTGTGTGTGTGTGTGTGTGTGTGTGTGTGTGTGTGTGTGTGTGTGTGTGTGTGTGTGTGTGTGTGTCTCTCTCACACACGCACACACATGCACACACTCTCTCATTCACCCTCTCCACCGCCTCAGAGGACAGCAGTCTGGTTTTGAGGAGTCATCCAATTTATTAAAGGATTTCTCCTGATGTATGAGGAGCAGACGTCCGGTCAGCTGCTTATGTTTCCAGTCTTTACGGCAGATATGGTGAAGGAAGCTGCTGCAGACCAGATTGGTTCTTACTTTGATAATATCTTAACCTTAACAGCTGCTAATATTCTCCTCATTCACCAGACCTGTACTCAGGTGTGACAGTCCACGTCCAGAAATTTGTGAGAAATCCTACTAAAATTGAAGCAATAAGAAGGCGAACATGAATGACACCAAAAGGAAGTGGTTGTTTTCAGCCGTCTGGGGTCAGTGGAAAAAAGGATATAAAACCACAGACTGGATATAAAACTACAGACTGGATATAAAACCACAGACTGGATATAAAACTACAGACTGGGTATAAAAGTAGAGACTGGATGTAAAACACAGACTGGATGTAAAACACAGACTGGATATAACACTACAGACTGGATGTAAAACACAGACTGGATATAAAACTACAGACTGGATATAAAACCACAGACTGGATATAAAACTACAGACTGGATATAAAACTACAATCTGGATATAAAACACAGACTGGATATAAAAATAGAGACTGGATATAAAACTACAGACTGGATGTAAAACTACAGACTGGATATAAAACTACAGACTGGATATAAAACCACAGACTGGATGTAAAACTATAAAACCACAGACTGGATATAAAACCACAGACTGGATATAAAACTACAATCTGGATATGAAACACAGACTGGATATAAAACTAAAGTCTGGATATAAAACACAGACTGGCTATAAAACTATAAAACTACAGACTGGATATAAAACTAAAGTCTGGATATAAAACACAGACTGGATATAAAAGTAGAGACTGGATATAAAACTACAGACTGTGTATAAAAGTAGAGACTGGATATAAAACTACAGACTGGATGTAAAACACAGACTGGATATAAAACACAGACTGGATATAAAACTACAGTCTGGATATAAAACACAGACTGGATATAAAACTATAAAACCACAAACTGGATATAAAACTATAAAACCACAGACTGGATATAAAACTACAAACTGTATATACAACTACACAGTGGATATAAAACTACAGACTGGATATAAAACTACAGACTGGATATAAAACCACAGACTGGATATAAAACTACAGACTGGATATAAAACTACAGACTGGATATAAAACTACAGACTGGATATAAAACACAGACTGGATATAAAACCACAGACTGGATATAAAACCACAGACTGGATATAAAACACAGACTGGATATAAAACTACAGACTGGATATAAAACACAGACTGGATATAAAACTACAGACTGGATATAAAACACAGACTGGATATAAAAACAACTGGATATAAAACCACAGACTGGATATAAAAAAGACTGGATATAAAACACAGACTGGATATAAAACCACAGACTGGATATAAAACTACTGGATATAAAACACAGACTGGATATAAAACTACAGACTGGATATAAAACTACAGACTGGATATAAAACTACAGACTGGATATAAAACACAGACTGGATATAAAACACAGACTGGATATAAAACTACAGACTGGATATAAAACACAGACTGGATATAAAACATAGACTGGATATAAAAAAACTGGATATAAAACACAGACTGGATATAAAACTACAGACTGGATATAAAACACAGACTGGATATAAAACTACAGACTGGATATAAAACACAGACTGGACTATAAAACTACAGACTGGATATAAAACTACAGACTGGATATAAAACACAGACTGGATATAAAAGTACAGACTGGATATAAAACTACAGACTGGATATAAAAGTACAGACTGGATATAAAACTACAGACTGGATATAAAACACAGACTGGATATAAAACACAGACTGGATATAAAACACAGACTGGATATAAAACTACAGACTGGATATAAAACCACAGACTGGATATAAAACTACAGACTGGATATAAAACACAGACTGGATATAAAACTACAGACTGGATATAAAACACAGACTGGATATAAAACTACAGACTGGATATAAAAGTACAGACTGGATATAAAACACAGACTGGATATAAAACACAGACTGGATATAAAACACAGACTGGATATAAAACACAGACTGGATATAAAACTACAGACTGGATATAAAACACAGACTGGATATAAAACTACAGACTGGATATAAAACTACAGACTGGATATAAAACACAGACTGGATATAAAACTACAGACTGGATATAAAACTACAGACTGGATATAAAACACAGACTGGATATAAAACACAGACTGGATATAAAACCACAGACTGGATATAAAACTACAGACTGGATATAAAACACAGACTGGATATAAAACACAGACTGGATATAAAACTACAGACTGGATATAAAACACAGACTGGATATAAAACTACAGACTGGATATAAAACACAGACTGATATATAAAACTGGATATAAAACTACAGACTGGATATAAAACACAGACTGGATATAAAACTACAGACTGGATATAAAACACAGACTGGATATAAAACTACAGACTGGATATAAAACACAGACTGGATATAAAACACAGACTGGATATAAAACACAGACTGGATATAAAACACAGACTGGATATAAAACACAGACTGGATATAAAACACAGACTGGATATAAAACTACAGACTGGATATAAAACTACAGACTGGATATAAAACACAGACTGGATATAAAACTACAGACTGGATATAAAACTACAGACTGGATATAAAACTACAGACTGGATATAAAACACAGACTGGATATAAAACACAGACTGGATATAAAACACAGACTGGATATAAAACTACAGACTGGATATAAAACACAGACTGGATATAAAACACAGACTATAAAACACAGACTGGATATGGACTGGATATAAAACACAGACTGGATATAAAACACAGACTGGATATAAAACTACAGACTGGATATAAAACTACAGACTGGATATAAAACACAGACTGGATATAAAACTACAGACTGGATATAAAACACAGACTGGATATAAAACTACAGACTGGATATAAAACACAGACTGGATATAAAACACAGACTGGATATAAAACACAGACTGGATATAAAACACAGACTGGATATAAAACACAGACTGGATATAAAACACAGACTGGATATAAAACACAGACTGACAGACTGGATATAAAACACAGACTGGATATAAAACTACAGACTGGATATAAAACACAGACTGGATATAAAACTACAGACTGGATATAAAACTACAGACTGGATATAAAACACAGACTGGATATAAAACACAGACTGGATATAAAACTGGATATAAAACACAGACTGGATATAAAACACAGACTGGATATAAAACACAGACTGGATATAAAACTACAGACTGGATATAAAACACAGACTGGATATAAAACACAGACTGGATATAAAACTACAGACTGGATATAAAACTACAGACTGGATATAAAATACAGACTGGATATAAAACACAGACTGGATATAAAACACAGACTGGATATAAAACTACAGACTGGATATAAAACACAGACTGGATATAAAACACAGACTGGATATAAAACAAAGACTGGATATATAAACTGGATACAAACACAGACTGGATATAAAACACAGACTGGATATAAAACACAGACTGGATATAAAACACAGACTGGATATAAAACTACAGACTGGATATAAAAGTACAGACTGGATATAAAACACAGACTGGATATAAAACACAGACTGGATATAAAACACAGACTGGATATGGATATAAAAACACAGACTGGATATAAAACACAGACTTGATATAAAACACAGACTGGATATAAAACACAGACTGGATATAAAACTACAGACTGGATATAAAACACAGACTGGATATAAAAACACAGACTGGATATAAAACTACAGACTGGATATAAAACACAGACTGGACTGGATATAAAACACAGACTGGATATAAAACACAGACTGGATATAAAACTACAGACTGGATATAAAACACAGACTGGATATTAAACACAGACTGGATATAAAACTACAGACTGGATATAAAAATAGACTGGATATAAAACACAGACTGGATATAAAACACAGACTGGATATAAAACACAGACTGGATATAAAACTACAGACTGGATATAAATATAAAACTACAGACTGGATATAAAACACAGACTGGATATAAAACTACAGACTGGATATAAAACACAGACTGGATATAAAAAACTGGATATAAAACTACAGACTGGATATAAAACTACAGACTGGATATAAAACACAGACTGGATATAAAACACAGACTGGATATAAAACTACAGACTGGATATAAAAGTACAGACTGGATATAAAACACAGACTGGATATAAAACACAGACTGGATATAAAACACAGACTGGATATAAAACACAGACTGGATATAAAACACAGACTGGATATAAAACACAGACTGGATATAAAACACAGACTGGGTATAAAACACAGACTGGATATATAAAATAGACTGGATATAAAACAATAACTGGATATAAAACTACAGACTGGATATAAAACACAGACTGGATATAAAACACAGACTGGATATAAAACACAGACTGGATATAAAACACAGACTGGATAAAAAAAAAGACTGGATATAAAACACAGACTGGATATAAAACACAGACTGGATAAAATACTGGATAAAAACACAGACTGGATATAAAACACAGACTGGATATAAAACACAGACTGGATATAAAACACAGACTGGATATAAAACACAGACTGGATATAAAACACAGACTGGATATAAAACACAGACTGGATATAAAACACAGACTGGATATAAAACACAGACTGGATATAAAACATACAGACTGGATATAAAACACAGACTGGATATAAAACTACAGACTGGATATAAATCACAGACTGGATATAAAACACAGACTGGATATAAAACACAGACTGGATATAAAACTACAGACTGGATATATATCACAGACTGGATATAAATCACAGACTGGATATAAAACACAGACTGGATATAAAACTACAGACTGGATATAAAACACAGACTGGATATAAAACTACAGACTGGATATAAACCACAGACTGGATATAAAACACAGACTGGATATAAAACTACAGACTGGATATAAAACTACAGACTGGATATAAACCACCGACTGGATATAAAACTACAGACTGGATATAAAACTACAGACTGGATATAAAACCACAGACTGGATATAAACCACAGACTGGATATAAACCACAGACTGGATGTAAATCACAGACTGGAAACAAATCACAGACTGGATATAAAAACACAGACTGGATATAAAACTACAGACTGGATATAAAACACAGACTGGATATAAAACTACATACTGGATATAAAACCACAGACTGGATATAAAACTACAGACTGGATATAAAACACAGACTGGATATAAAAACTGGATATAAAACTACAAAACCACAGACTGGATATAAAACTACAGACTGGATATAAAACTACAGACTGGATATAAAACTACAGACTGGATATAAAACCACAGACTGGATATAAAACACAGACTATAAAAACACAGACTGGATATAAAACACAGACTGGATATAAAACACAGACTGGATATAAAACTACAGACTGGATATAAAACACAGACTGGATATAAAACTACAGACTGGATATAAATCACAGACTGGATATAAATTACAGACTGGATATAAAACACAGACTGGATATAAAACACAGACTGGATATAAAACACAGACTGGATATATGGATAAAAAACACAGACTGGATATAAAACTACAAACTGTATATACAACTACACAGTGGATATAAAACTACAGACTGGATATAAAACACAGACTGGATATAAAACACAGACTGGATATAAAACTACAGAGTGGATATAAAACTATAAAACTACAGACTGGATATAAAACTATAAAACACAGACTGGATATAAAACACAGACTGGATATAAAACTACAGACTGGATATAAAACACAGACTGGATATAAAACTACAGACTGGATATAAAACACAGACTGGATATAAAACTACAGACTGGATATAAAACACAGACTGGATATAAAACACAGACTGGATATAAAACTACAGACTGGATATAAAACACAGACTGGATATAAAAGTACAGACTGGATATAAAACACAGACTGGATATAAAACACAGACTCGATATAAAACACAGACTGGATATAAAACTACAGACTGGATATAAAACACAGACTGGATATAAAACTACAGACTGGATATAAAACACAGACTGGATATAAAATATGGATAAAAACACAGACTGGATATAAAACTACAGACTGGATATAAAACTACAGACTGGATATAAAACACAGACTGGATATAAAACTACAGACTGGATATAAAACACAGACTGGATATAAAACTACAGACTGGATATAAAACACAGACTGGATATAAAACACAGACTGGATATAAAAAAGACTGGATATAAAACACAGACTGGATATAAAAACACAGACTGGATATACTAAAACCACAGACTGGATATAAAACTACAGACTGGATATAAAACTACAGACTGGATATAAAACACAGACTGGATATAAAAACACAGACTGGATATAAAACACAGACTGGACTATAAAACTACAGACTGGATATAAAACACAGACTGGATATAAAACACAGACTGGATATAAAAGTACAGACTGGATATAAAACTACAGACTGGATATAAAAGTACAGACTGGATATAAAACTACAGACTGGATATAAAACACAGACTGGATATAAAACACAGACTGGATATAAAACACAGACTGGACTATAAAACTACAGACTGGATATAAAAACACAGACTGGATATAAAACACAGACTGGATATAAAACACAGACTGGATATAAAACTATAAAACCACAGACTGGATATAAAACTACAGACTGGATATAAAACTACAGACTGGATATAAAACACAGACTGGATATAAAACCACAGACTGGATATAAAACACAGACTGGATATAAAACCACAGACTGGATATAAAACACAGACTGGATATAAAACAGACTGGATATAAACCACAGACTGGATATAAAAAAACTGGATATAAAACACAGACTGGATATAAAACCACAGACTGGATATAAAACTACTGGATATAAAACTACAGACTGTGTATAAAAGTAGAGACTGGATATAAAACTACAGACTGGATGTAAAACACAGACTGGATATAAAACTACAGACTGGATATAAAACACAGACTGGCTATAAAACTATAAAACTACAGACTGGATATAAAACTAAAGTCTGGATATAAAACACAGACTGGATATAAAAGTAGAGACTGGATATAAAACTACAGACTGTGTATAAAAGTAGAGACTGGATATAAAACTACAGACTGGATGTAAAACACAGACTGGATATAAAACACAGACTGGATATAAAACTATAAAACTACAGACTGGATATAAAACCACAGACTGGATATAAAACTACAGTCTGGATATAAAACACAGACTGGATATAAAACTATAAAACCACAGACTGGATATAAAACTACAAACTGTATATACAACTACACAGTGGATATAAAACCACAGACTGGATATAAAACCACAGACTGGATATAAAACTACAGTCTGGATATAAAACACAGAGTGGATATAAAACTACAGACTGGTTATAAAACCACAGACCGGATATAAAATTATAAAACCACAAACTGGATATAAAACTATAAAACCACAGACTGGAAATAAAACCACAAACTGGATATAAAACTACAAAACCACAGACTGGATATAAAACTACAGACTGGATATAAAACTACACACTGGATATAAAACTACAGACTGGATATAAAACACAGACTGGATATAAAACTACAGAGTGGATATAAAACTATAAAACTACAGACTGGATATAAAACTATAAAACCACAGACTGGCTATAAAACCACAGACTGGATATAAAACTATAAAACCACAGACTGGATATAAAACCACAGACTGGATATAAAACTACAATCTGGATATGAAACACAGACTGGATATAAAACTAAAGTCTGGATATAAAACACAGACTGGCTATAAAACTATAAAACTACAGACTGGATATAAAACTAAAGTCTGGATATAAAACACAGACTGGCTATAAAACTATAAAACTACAGACTGGATATAAAACTAAAGTCTGGATATAAAACACAGACTGGATATAAAACACAGACTGGATATAAAAGTAGAGACTGGATATAAAACTACAGACTGTGTATAAAAGTAGAGACTGGATATAAAACTACAGACTGGATGTAAAACACAGACTGGATATAAAACACAGACTGGATATAAAACTATAAAACTACAGACTGGATATAAAACCACAGAGTGGATATAAAACTACAGACTGGTTGTAAAACCAAAGACTGGATATAAAACTATAAAACCACAAACTGGATATAAAACTATAAAACTACAGACTGGATATAAAACCACAAACTGGATATAAAACTACAGACTGGATATAAAAGTACAGACTTGATATAAAACTACAGAGTGGATATAAAACTACAGATTGGTTATAAAACCACAGACTGGATATAAAACTACAGACTGGATATAAAACACAGGCTGGATATAAAACTACAGACTGGATATAAAACCAAAGATGCCAGGAGTCCAGTTTTCCTCTGTTTTACCCCAGATCCCCTCTCCTCCTGTGTTAAAACAGACTGGATATAAAACTACAGACTGGATATAAAAGTGTTAGAAGCTTCAGGTCTGGTTCTGATCCAGAAGTGTCTTCAGCTGCAATACCAGCGAGTGCCACTAGAGGTCGGCTCCAAAAAGCCTCCGGCTCCATAGACTCCCATTCAACTTCTCTCATCAAATCCAAAGTGAATAAAATGTGTCCATCAGTTATCTCGGTGTTTAGCTAAAGTCACTCCTTCTTATTAGTTTTCTGGAGGTCCATCTGAAAATAATCCCTCATTCATTAGAAAAGAAGATTCAAGAAGACCTGTTTTTGGGGGCATGTCTGTTTGATTGACAGGCCTGTGTTGCAGTCAGCTATCAGTGGGCGGGACGTAGTATCGTCAGGTTTCCAATCAGATCGGTCAGATCCACTGCTGGCTCCTCCCCCAGCTCATCCAAATATGGTCACTGTTGAACTCTCCTACTTGACTTCTGACTTGTACATAAATTGGTTGATGATTATTAAAAACAACAGAAGATGGTTTTCTTCTTGTGAGGGATGTGACACTTCTTTGTTACAAACAGTTTATTTAACATGGACAGTCATTTGTTAATGTGATTGAGTTGGTTGGTGTCAGTGCTGCAGCAGCAGAGGAGCACCTCCTGCTGTGTGCGTCAGGTCTCCACTAACCAGTGACTGTTGATGTTTAACCTGCAGAAGTAGGTCAGTGTGGGTGTGAGGGCAAGGCTTACTGTGGAAAAGCCTCCGTGCATTGTTGGCTGATGTGCTGGCAGACACACACTCAGTGCAGTTACCTGATCTCTTTCACCATGTTGGTATGTGTTACCGCTCATTCCAAACTACTCCCCCGCAAGTCTCACAACCCAGTCTGAGTTCAGGCAGCAGGTGTGTCCCTCTAAGGAGAGGCCGTCCACATGACAACAAACATCCTCATTACTGCCCGTCACACACACAAAACACACACTCACATCAACACACTCAGCAGCTGCACATTAACACCTTCACACAATTATAAGTCTGCATGAAGGAGGTTTAATATACACGGGAGGACCATCAGGAGGACACTGGACCAGAGGTTCCTCCACCACCAGCAGAATTTAACAACCACCTTCAGTGAAGCATCTTCAATCAACATGATTTTCTGAACAGACACACCAACGTCTGCTGCTGAAAACATACAGAAAAGTACAAGTCAGTAGGATCTGGAACACACTGACAGAGATGGTGTGTGCGTGAAACCCTGAGCAGTGTAAGATTCTTTGTGTTCTGGGGTTGTGATTTCTTCTTTCTGTTTCTTTCCATATCTGTTATACACATGTTCAAAGTTAGGTAGAACCTGGACATCAGAAATCTCAGTTCTCTGCAGGATAAATCTACTTTTTGGAAATCAGGACTCCTTCATCCTTAATCATTATTACAGAGACATGATTATTCAAAATCATTTTACTGTACAAAGCTGATCTAACCTGGTGTCTGAAGTGTAAATGTAAACACACTGCCTGTATGTGCAGTAATCTTCCTCAGCAGCAGGATACAGGAGAGTTGTACAACAACAGCAGTTATGTAATGCCAAAGAAACACCTGGTGGAATGTCTGACAACTAATCACGTTACCATGGCAACAGATCAGTGTGGTGGCGAGGCGTGGTTTGGCTCAGCTGCAGGAGGGACTGATTGGGGGAGTGGCTCAGGAAGGTGCCTGGAAGAGGCTTAATTGTCACAGCTGCAGGGAATTACTGATCTGTCTCTCCATATAAAAGCACTAGCAGGTCACCAGATGCTCTCTCACTCCGGAGGGCACAGAGCAGCAGGCTGGCTGTGGACAGAGTATGGGACAAGTGCTTGCATGACTGACAGGAGAACACAACAGATGTAAGATATCGGCTGTGTGGAATAAAACCCATTAACAAACTATACTGTGGCTGGTTGTTGTGCGTTTGGACTGGAAGAACCCACGGTGATGGCAAGATGTCTGTCACAATCAGTAAGATGATTGGGTATAAAAGATGATTTCAGAGAGACAGAGTCTCTCAGCAGTGAAGATGGGGAGAGGTTCACCACTCTGTGAAAGACTGTGTTTGAAAATAGTTCAACAATCTAAGAATAATGTTCCTCAACGTAAAACTACAAAGAATTAGTGGATTTCATCGTCTACGGTTCATAATATCATTAAAAGATTCAGAGAATCTGGAGAAATCTCTGAACACAAGGGACAAGGCTGGAAACCAATATTGGATGGTGGTGATCTTCGGGCCCTCAGGCAGCACTGCATTAAAAACACACTATTCTGGAGTGGAAATCACTGCATGGGCTCAGGAACACTTGTGAAAACCATCGTCTGTGAACACAGTTCATCGCTGCGTCCACAAATGCAGGTTAAAACTCTCCAAAGAAGGAACCAGATAGAAATATGATTCATGCCCCTGTAGGCATTTGTTTTAAATGTGCTGATGGCTTCAAATTGAAAATTAGCCTAAATCTTTCATAAAACAGTAGAAATGTCTCAGTTTCAACATGTGACATGTTGTTTCCATTCTATTCTTAATTGAATATGGGTTTAGATGATTTGCAAATCTTCACAATCTCTTTTTACACCGTGAAATGTGCTGTTTAAACTTCCTGTTCTGGAGCCGTTCCTCTGCTGGAGGACTGGGAAGTTAAACACCATCAATGCAACACAATGAGAGAAATGGTTGTGATGCTGATAAGGTCTGAAACAGACCTTTCCCAGACCATGAAGCCAAAGCTCCCCAGAAATGATCCCATGATGCTGCTGAATGCACAGATAGAACAGGCCACAGTAGTTTCTGATGTTTCTGCAGAGAGGTGGTTGTGGTTCAGACATCAGTAACTCCAGCTTCTGCTTTCCAGAGAACCGCTGGTTAAATTTAGAAGTTGGAGAACTTTTCTTTTATTGGTTTAACAAAACGGTTGCAGTGTACAGATCCACTTTGTGGTTCTTCTCTAAAGTTCACAGCTCATCAGCAGCTCTTTGTTCTTCACTCAGTCTGTGACTGTCACATTCTGGTCTGGTGCCAACATCTCTGGAGGAATGACAAACATGCAGCCTGACGAAGATCTGCAGATTACACCAGTCAAGATTACAACACATCCCCATTCATATCTCACAGACGTCCGTGTCCTCAAGCTCTGACAGATCACTTTTATTTCCTCCCAAAGTTAGTTGCAATAAACGTTGAAGCTCTGTGGCTGTTAATTCACCGACAGACATTTAAATACAGGATGCTGAAATGGTTCTCCTCCTGCCTTGCTTTATGAAACAAGGACGACATTTATACATCACGGATGGAATCACAACATGCAGTGATTCATACTGTGGGTTGATATATTTCTGTTTATTAAGAAGAATGATAACCAATATAATCATAATTTATTATTTGACAGATAATATAAATTAAATACAATCCTGTTTCCAAAGAAGTAGCGACGCTGTGTAAAATGTAAATAAAATCAGAATGGGATGATTTACAAATCACAAACTCATATTTGATAGAAAATAGATCAATGATAACATATCAAATGTTGAAACTGAGAAATTTTACTACTTTATGAGAAATATCTGCTCTTTTTGAATTTGATGGCAGCAACACATAAAAAAAAAAAAAGTTGTGACAGGGTCAACAAAAGATGGAAAAGTTGTGTAAAGATTAAAATACAAAACACCTGGTGGAACATCTGTCAACAAATTAGGTTACCATGGCAACAGATCAGTATTATGATTGGTATGAAAAGCATTAAAATGAGGCTGCAGTGAACAAAGATGTTTAATTTCATTAAATATGCTGCATTCTCTTTTCCTGTGTTTATTTACTTGTATATTTTCTTGATCTCCATGTTTATTTGTATAAAAAGCTTGCCATGACAATACAGGTGGTCACTTCAGATGCATGATGTACACTTAAAGATGGCCACTTTTGATGGGATTAATTTTGAACGAGTAGGGACTAATAATGCTAGGTGTATGAGCAACACTGACGGGTCAGGACTGGCTGCATGCTGATTGGCCATTTGGCTGCAGCATCACAGCCCTGTGATTTCCTGCTGGTACTGACGTGTGAACACAAGCCAACAGTTTATTCTAGAGGTGTCTGAGATGAGCCGTTCAAACCGTCACACCGACAGACTGAAGCTGTGGGAAGGTTTTAGATTGAAATCTCCGATCCAGTCTTTAAATCCACTGACTGATTGAAAAGAGCATGAAGTGAACTTTATCCTGAGAATTGATTGATGGACTTTTGGACTTATAAAGGGATGAATCACTCCTCTGCTTTTTTTTATAGATAGTTTGATAAATGCTGATTTCTCCAATATTCAAACACATTAAACTAAGGAGGATCACCATTTTTGGTGGAAGTCTTACCAGCTCATATATGAACAGTGTGAGATCTGATGAGATAATATAGTTACAAACATTAGCGATCAGTGTCGGTGCTGGAGATCATTTATGTTGAAAGTCGTCATTGCAGCAGTGGTAAAGTTTCAGTCAATGCTGAGTAGTTAAAAGCTGCTCCGATAGTTTCAAACTTTACCTGATGTCTATGGCAACCTGCAACCATCAGTGATGTCATCAACCATCAGTGATGTCATCGTTGGTTTGTGAACGTTATGAATCCTCCAGTTCAGATTCTGTCCGTCACCATCTTTGCTAGTTCGGAGCGGTTTGGAGCAGGAAGTGACCATATTTGGACAAGCTGGGGGAGGAGCCAGCAGTAGATCTGACTGATCTGATTGGAAACCTGACGATACTACGTCCCGCCCACCGATGGCTGTAACCTGACTGTGAGTCTATGGAGCCGGAGGCTTTTTGGAGCCGACCTCTAGTGGCACTCGCTGGTATTGCAGCTGAAGACACTTCTGGATCAGAACCATTTTACAGACCTGAAGCTACGAACTCTTTTATAAACAGTCTGTTATTTACACCCAGCAGGATGCAATGACTGAAAACTGAGCTATGGAGCGCAGGTAGACCCTTATATACACAGTGAATCAGGCTATCCAGAATCTGAAACAGTAGCTGGTTCCACGGGAGGATGTTCTACATGCTGGAAACTGTGGAACCACAAACGGGCAGCACTCTGAGAGAGAGAAGCTCCGTGAGGACAGCTTGGACAGGAAGTTAGTAAAGAGAAACTATAACTCCATCAGTACTCTAGTTGCAGTACTTTGGATCATTCAGAGGTTATTGGGACAATCTTATAACAAGGAAGCAGAACTTTACAATGTTATACAGAGAAACCAACAGTTCAACAATTCAACAATTCCCACATCAACTAGGAGGAAAAAACTCCTCTTTAAGGGAGAAAAACCTCCAACAGAGTTAAGAAAAACTCCCTTTAACAGGAAGAAACCTCCGACAGAACCAGGAAAAGAGGTGGAGAACATCTGTTAACAGAACCAGGATCAGAGGTGGGCGGAACATCTGTTAACAGAACCAGGATCAGAGGTGGGCGGAGCATCTGTTAACAAAACCAGGATCAGAGGTGGGCGGAGCATCTGTTAACAGAACCAGGATCAGATAAAATATAAATACGGCTGGGTGTCAGCTGCATAGCAATTCAAATTTATGCAGTATTTCCTCATGCTATATCCCAAGGGGAGCATGTCTAAGGTGAAACCAGTACTGGTCCGAGTACAGAACCCTGAGGAACTCCATGACTGACTTCAGTGTGCCTGGAAGAGTCTTTGTTTACATGAACAATCTGATGAATATGATTTAAACCAGTCGAGCTCTGTTCTTTTAATCCCACTTACATCATTGGTAACTCTCAGCACAGCTGTTTCTGTGAAGCATCTAGACGGAATGAAAACCTTCAAACGGACCATTTAATATGAAGATGGTCACGATCGGTGACAGCTTACTGATGATGTCATAAATAAAGGGCAGGTTGGATATTAGTCTGTGGTTTGTTAAAACAGTTCAATCAAGAATTGCTTTTTAAGTAAAGTTTAATGACAGCACCCTTCAAACCTGCATTACATAATCTGTTAATAAAAACAAATTGATCAGATCTAACATGGAGTGTTTTGACGGTATAACATCATTGTTGGGATGCAGTCTAATAGACAGGATGATGATTTAGATTAATCAGGTGTTGAAGTCACCTCAGAGAGATCAACAGGAGGAAGGTGGTCTAAATATTTAGAGGACCAACAGTGTGGATCATCAGAGGCAGCGAGGCTCGAGGAGACATCGAGGAGACACAGAGGAGACATCAAGGAGACAACGAGAAGACATGGAGGAGATGGTGTTCGACTCAATACCTCAGGACGAACTTCCACACCTCCAGTCAGACTCACCACCAGAGGTGTTTGACAGAAGTTTGTTCATCTCAGTTAGATACAGGAAGTATCTGAGTGTCAACGTAAAACTAACAGAGACAGGCGTCGGTTACTGGAATCTCCTGATGTCCTCCTGTTGGTTTGATCTGTGTCTGTGTGTCTCCATGTGTATCCGTGTGTGTCTCGGTCTGTGTCTCTGTGTGTCTCTGACATGATGACAACAGAGATTAAGTGAATTTAAATCAGCCGCAGGTTAAAACATCAGTGATCCATTGTTTCATGTGTTAAAATACAGTGAAGTGAATAAAGTGAAGGAATGAGTCGAATTGAGCAGCCGTGATGTCCTGTGATGTCCAGTGGTGTCCTGTGATGTCCTGTGATGTCCAGTGGTGTCCTGTGATGTCCAGTGATATCCAGTGGTGTCCTGTGAGTCCAGTGACAGTCCAGTGGTTCCAATGATGTCCAGTGATGTCCTGTGATATCCAGTGACAGTCCAGTGGTGTCAAATGATGTCCTGTGAGTCCAGTGACAGTCCAGTGGTTCCAATGATGTCCAGTGATGTCCTGTGATGTCCTGTGATATCCAGTGACAGTCCAGTGGTGTCAAATGATGTCCTGTGAGTCCAGTGACAGTCCAGTGGTTCCAATGATGTCCTGTGATGCCCTGTGATGTCCTGTGATATCCAGTGACAGTCCAGTGGTGTCCAATGGTGTCCAGTGGTGTCCAGTGATGTCCTGTGGTGTCCTGTGATGTCCTGTGATGTCCAGTGAGTCCAATGACAGTCCAGTGGTGTCCAGTGATGTCCTGTGGTGTCATGTGATGTCCTATGATGCCCTGTGATGTCCAGTGAGTCCAGTGGTGTCCAATAATGTCCTGTGATGTCCAGTGGTTTCCAGTGATGTCCAGTGATGTCCTTCACATGACCATATCAGCGATGCTATCCTTTGTGACATTTGTCTTCACATTCAGAGTGCCAGCAGTTCATTTATTTGACACTTTGGGATTCAAAGTCAGAAGTTGGTGACCAGGCGGTTCAGATGTTCTTCCGTCAGGTGTGTCTACCTTTAAGGTTCATGGGTGATCTCAATTTTATTTCCACAAATGAATCAATCAGCATGTGCTTCGTGTGCATGGAGGTTTTAAGTTGTCACTTTATATTCAAGACATTTCTGAAATGATCCACACGTGAAACAGAGTGCTGTCACAGTCGTTATTATTATAGTGATGTAAGGACTGTTTTCAGTCTCATGTTGTCCAGTCTGACAGAACAACAGCATACCTCTACAACCATCATCATCATCATCATCTTCATCCAGGTTAAAGGTGTCCACAGTCCTGATTCTGGCCATGACATTGTAGGACAGACAACGCTGTCCTACAATGTCCAATCATCACCACTGATTTGGATTTTCATTACAAACTGTCTGTATACCTCCGTCTCCTTCACTTTCCTCCTTTTTGTTCACATCCTGCCGAGGAAAGAGAGCGGACGCCGACATGGCTGCACTGATCACAAGGCTTGGGGTCTTTGGTGTCACAGGAAGAGCATTGTATATCACTTCCCTCCCTCCTGGTTCCAGCCTGTGAGAAAGAATAGCAGGAGATGTTGAGGAATACCAGGCTCCCTGTATTTATTGTGAGAGGACACACTGATCTGACTTCCTGTTGAGGACGGCATCTGGTCGCCACGCGTCTCTCACTGTACACGTGTCTGTCCCAGACGGTCCTCTTCCACAGAACCCTCCAGGGAAGGTGTCCCAGTTCTGTTTCCATTGAAGCATCATCTGCAGACAACAGACACACAAGTTCTCTGATGTTCAGACTGTTACAGTCTGTAACTGTTAAGTTGAAGATTAGTGTCAACATTTGTATTCGTTATTGTAATGAGCTGGTTTGAACTGCAGACTGGAAGAGATTCATTAATTTCCCCCTTTCACTCCTCCACACTGCAGCACACCTCAAACACCAGCTCAACATCTGGATCTGTCCCTCAAACCATCCTGGAGCCACCTGACAGATACTCCAGGTCCAAAGAGGATTCAATAAGTCAGCGATGGTGGATTTGGAGAATGGCAGTGCGGCTATGTGTCCACAACATAACTCATGTCTCGAGCTCTTCCATCAGGCCGCCAACAACTCTCCAAGATGGCGCACAATGCTGCTGTAAGGCAAATCATCTATTCTAAGATTCAGCTGTCTCTGAACTGCCAGTCATCAGAAGTCATCCTGATAATCTGATCAGAGGACTGTTGAGTGAAAGTTAGCCTGCAAAGGTCACCTGTCCTCCTTCCACTTCCTCCTGCTGGTGTTTCACAGCAGTAAAGTAGGACATAAAGGGGTGAGCTGATTTTTTTAAAAATTTGTTCGACCTTCTGCAACCAAGCCAATAAAATTGAGCTACAGGATGGTGTTACTGTTGGGAAGAGATGCGACTGCAGGGCGGCTGTGGAGCCAGAATCTGACATGAGACTCACCTACAGATGAAGGTGATAAACCTACAACCACCAGGAAAAGGAAGGGAGTTTGTCCTCCGGTAGGTGTTTCAGTGTCTTCCATCTCTGACATCGACTTACTGAAACTTTTCTGTGCTGTGTGTGTGTGTGTGTGTGCGTGCGTGCAGGGCCTCCAGTCTGCACTTGAAACGTGTCCATTCAGTGGGTTCAGAGATCTGAGGTCCTTAATGTGACCAGAGGAGTGCAGGATTACCTATGAGGGGCCTTCATCTTCGTCTTCATCATCATCATCTGCCTTTTTCAGGAATATGAAATTACAACAGGTGTCTGACATGAAACTTCAGATTAAATCCTCTCCAATGAAAATAAGAAACATTAGTTCAGAAACACATAAAGGTGAGGTTGTTGAGAATTCAGGTGAGTTAGTTAGTTAGTTTGGTTGGTTGGTTATCACTTCATGAGCAAAACAAAAATGCTTCACTGAAGTTCGACATTCTAACTCTCGTGCATCCAATCACATCTCGTTCACACCTGTCTGCTAGAGTTTAAACTCGTGTCTTCCTGTTGGGTTTGCTGATAGAATGACATCGTTGGTGCTCTGATGGAGAGCAGGTGGAATCGTGGTCAGAGGATTTATTTGTGGCAGCCCAACCTCACGATTGGATGGTTGTGGACACATTTGTTTTCTCAAACTTGTACTAATTTGTTGTTTTTTCATCCCTAACAGGAAACCATTGGTTCTGGTCTCCTTTCAAACTGTTTGGTATTTGGTGGAGCTTCAGACTCTGATCTGATGTGATATTCAGAAGATCTGCCTGCCTTTGAACCATGAGTTTGTATTTACAACCGAACGTAGTTGCTCACATGCTTCTGTACTGTGTTCCTGGAGGACTCCACCAGAGGGCGCACCGGAGAAACAAGGATATACATCCTGATCTGTCTGATGTAAACAATAAATATGGCGACAATCGAAGGAGTCGCTACTGTATTGGTTCTGTGATCACAGAGGTTTCAAAACACCGTCTGCAGGTCAACCCTCCGTATTTTCAGTAAGTCCCTCCGAGCAGAGACGTAACGCTCTCAGACTTCATTTAGTGTTGCAGGTCTGACGGTCACACCTCCACACCGACCCGACACCGGCCTCACCGGTCAGGTCTGTGTTGCGAATGCATTCATCTCCTGACAAAAGCTCCAGTCGTTGAGATGATTTCCAGCCTCGCGCAGCGGTTCCTTGAGTCTTTGTAGAGTTCTACTACTGATGTTGTCAAAGAGCTGCAGGCAGCTGGTACCGTTTTAAATGGAACTGAAGACATTTGTCTCGTCGTTTTTCTCTGATTGTGTCCAACTGTGTCGTGTTAGAAACTCAGCAATACCGAGTCAGGACGGTGTAGAAGAAGGGCCTTGGACTGAGTCGGCTCCATCTCAACATCAGAACCATCATAGATTCGAGTGTTCCAGTCTGGACGTAGAGTTTTGGTGGACGGTACGTTTTTGTGATCTGTGAATGTAGTGTCCGTAGATGTTCTGAGGTGCACTGAGCGTGGGAAGGTGGAGATCTCTGTTCTGTTCAGACCTTCAGACATGAAGCTCAAACTTCATCTGCTCCTCTTTGATGAAGACAATTCAACAGTTTTCACACCACTCAGGTCTGTGGGTCTCTGCTCTGTGACCTCTGACCCCCTCACACACACAGATACCTCTGACACATCCATCTTGTGGTGCCGCTGGTCTGAGGTCAGTTGTGGCTCTAATCAGTCTGCTTCTTCAAACTGCTGCTCAGATGTTACACCAGTGTTGGAAACATCCTCCACATGGTTCTGATGGGAAACTGGTCCAATACTTTCTGTCTCTTTCTGAAATGAACCGTTTGATATTCACACATTCAGAGATGTTTGAAGTGCTTTCAGATGATCAGTTCATCTTTCAGTCAGCGGCCAATGGAATGCCTGTGAGGAGCAGTAAGGACCCCTGCTGTGTGGTCCTCCCCCCTCCAGTCACAGTGAGCTCCCTGCAAGGGGAGCTGGGGGTGGGGGAGGTGGGTTTAGGAGGGCTCCTACTTCAGCTCTGTGTCATCAGTGTTAATGTGGCTGCAGACGACACTGTTCAAGGTTTAACTCTCAGAGCATGAAGTCAGTCTGTGGTTCTGTATCACCTCGAAACTCACTTCATATACAGATGTGGAGACACTCTTCATGTTTGTGTTTGTGTGGAGGGTGGGCAGCGGGACGACCACGTTTATTACGTCACCAATGTTGCTATGAACTGTGGGTAATCCTCTTGGGTCCAGCTCAGACGAAGCAAGAAAAAAACACAGGAGTGTCTGGCATTAACCCTCCTTCAAACAGCACTGACCAATCACATGCTCACATCCATTACGTTGATGCATATTTCTACTGTTTACGTCATGATTAAAGATAAAAAGGTTGCCGCCATAATAACTTGGACTTCCTATCTCACTGGTCCAACACAGCAGACCTCGACCAGCACAGCGCCCCATGGCTGTTTCCAGTGGAAATACAAGTGTTCATGGATTACACCTGTGTTAATGGGGGCACTCCGATCAGGTCTTCAGGGTTCACCGGGCTTGACACACAGAACCTGCATCACAAACTAAGGGAGTTGAAAGCAGTTGGCAGTGATCAAAGCAAAAGTTGCACTTTTTTTTTTTTAATTGTACTCTATTAATCCCCGAGGGGAAATTATTTCGCTACAGCAGCATCCCGAGGGGGAGCTGCTGTAACAGGCTGCCACGACCTCGGCGCCAACCAACCTGAGGTGCATGTTTTTGGGTGATGGGAGGAAGCTGGAGAACCTGGAGAGAACCCACGCAAGCACAGGGAGAACATGCAAACTCCACACAGAAAGGCCCAGGACCGGATTTGAACCCGGAACCTTTTTGCTGTGAGGCGACAATGCTAACCACTGCACCACCAAAGTGTAGGATTGAACATTTATACAGTGGTGTGAAAAAGTGTTTGCCTCCTTCCTGATTTCTTATTTTTTTACATGTCTGTCACACTTAAATGTTTCAGATCATCAAACAAATTCAAATATTAGTCAAAGACAACACAAGTAAACACAAAATGCAGTTTTTAAATGAAGGTTTTTATTATTAAGTGAGAAAAACAATCCAAACCCACATGGCCCTGTGTGAAAAAGTGTTTCCCCCTAAACCTAATAACTGGTTGGGCCACCCTCAGCAGCAACAACTGCAATCAAGCGTTTGTGATAAATTGCAATGAGTCTTTTCCAGCTGTGGAGGAATGTTGGCTGACTCATCTTTACAGAGTTGTTGTAGTAATTCAGCCACATTGGAGGGTTTTCCAGCACCAACCTCCTTTTTAAGGTCATGCCACAGCATCTCAATAGGATTCAGGTCAGGACTTTGACGAGGCCACTCCAAAGTCTTCATTTTGTTTTTCTTCAGCCATTCAGAGGTGGACTTGCTGGTGTGTTTTGGATCATCGTCCTGCTACAGAACTCAAGTTGGCTTCAGCTTGAGGTCACGAACAGATGGCCGGACGTTCTCCTTCAGGATGTTTTGGTAGACGGTAGAATTCATGGTTCCATTTATCACAGCAAGTCTTCCAGGTCCTGAAGCAGCAAAACAGCCCCAGACCATCACACTACCACCACCATATTTTACTGTTGGTATGAGGTTCTTCTTCTGAAATGTGGTGTTACTTTTACACCAGATGTAACGGGACACACACCTTCCAAAAAGTTCAACTTTGGTCTCATCAGTCCACAGAGTATTTTCCCAAAAGTCTCGGGGATCATCAAGATGTTTTCTGGCAAAAATGAGACGAGCCTTAATGTTGTTTTTGCTCAGCGGTGGTTTTGGTCTTGGAACTCTGCCATGCAGCCATTTCTGCTGAGTCTCTTTCTTCTGGTGGAGTCATGAACACTGACCTGAACTGAGGCAAGTGAGGCCTGCAGTTCTTTGGATGTTGTCGTGGGGTCTTTTGTGACCTCTCGAATGAGTCGTCGTTGCTCTCTCGGGGTAATTTTGGTCAGCCGGCCGCTCCTGGGAAGGTTCACCACTGTTCCATGTTTTCTCCATTTGTGGATAATGGTTCTCACTGTGGTTCTCTGGAGTCCCAAAGCTTTAGAAATGGCTTTAGAACCTTTTCCAGACTGATAGATCTCAATTACTTTCTTTCTCATTTGTTCCTGAATTTCTTTGGCTCTTGGCATGATGTCTATCTTCTGAGGATCTTCTGGTCTCCTTCACTTTGTCAGGCAGGTCCTATTGAAGTGATTTCTGGATTGAGAACAGGTGTGTCAGTAATCAGGCCTGGGTGTGGCGAGAGAAATTGAACTCAGGTGTGATAAACTACAGTTAAGTTATGTTTTAACAGGAGGGGGCAAACACTTTTTCACACAGGGCCATGTGGGTTTGGATTGTTTTTCTCCCTTAATAATAAAAATCTTCATTTAAAAACTGCATTTTGTGTTTACTTGTGTTATCTTTGACGAATATTTAAATTTGTTTGATGATCTGAAATATTTAAGTGTGACAGACATGCAAAAAAATAAGAAATCAGGAAGGAGGCAAACACTTTTTCACACCACTGTAGATGTCCAAACCGGACCTGTGTTCACTGTGACGGAGGAATTCAGATATCATGCAGCTAAATGAGCTCTGGATCAGACTCACCCAGCATTCAAAGCACTGAAGGTTCAACAGATACTGACTTCATTGTGGTGTCAGCTGCTTCAGTCAGGACCCCATCCCTGCAGGGAACCACCCGTATGTCCATCCTCACCACGCCTCTGGTCCAACCGTAGAAGCTGGCTGTTATCTGGGCTGCCTCCCACACACGGTCCTGCCTAGCTGGATAAGCACACTGCTGATAAAGGACTTCTGCTGAAATGAGAAGGGACAAAACCGAGACATGATAGCACCAACTTGAAGGAGCTATAAACATACGATCATAGGTTCATCATCATCATCAAATATGAAAAACAAGGCATACTATAGTATGAGTTTCTGTTCAAATTTCAGAAGACATGCTATAGTAGAACTTTTTTATCATATTACAGACGACATGCTATAGTGTGACTTTTTTATTATATTTTAGACGACATGCTATAGTGTGACTTTTTTATCATATTATAGACGACATGTTATAGTATGACTTTTTTATCATATTATAGACGACATGCTATAGTGTGACTTTTTTATCATATTTTAGATAACATGCTATAGTGTGACTTTTTTATCACATTTTAGACGACATGCTATAGTGTGACTTTTTTTTATCATATTTTAGATGACATGCTATAGTGTGACTTTTTTATCACATTTTAGACGACATACTATAGTGTGACTTTTTTATCACATTTTAGACGACATGCTATAGTATGACTTTTTTATCATATTATAGACGACATGCTATAGTGTGACTTTTTTATTATATTTTAGACGACATGCTATAGTGTGACTTTTTTATCATATTTTAGACGACATGCTATAGTATGACTTTTTATCATATTTTAGACGACATGCTATAATGTGACGTTTTATCATGTTATAGACGACATGTTATAGTGTGACTTTTTTATCACATTTTAGACGACATGCTATAGTGTGACTTTTTTATTATATTTTAGACGACATGCTATAGTATGACTTTTTTATCATATTATAGACGACATGCTATAGTGTGACTTTTTTTATTATATTTTAGACGACATGCTATAGTATGACTTTTTTATCATATTATAGACGACATGCTATAGTGTGACTTTTTTATCATATTATAGACGACATGCTATAGTATGACTTTTTTATCATATTTTAGACGACATGCTATAGTTTGACTTTTTATCATATTTTAGACGACATGCTATAATGTGACGTTTTAACATGTTATAGACGACATGTTATAGTGTGACTTTTTTATCACATTTTAGACCACATGCTATAATGTGACTTTTTATCACATTATAGACGACATGCTATAGTGTGACTTTTTATCATATTATAGACGACATGCTATAGTTTGACTGTTTATCATATTATAGACCACATGCTATAGTATGACTTTTTGATCATATTTTAGACGACATGCTATAATGTGACTTTTTATCATATTATAGACGACATGCTATAGTTTGACTTTTTATCATGTTATAGACGACATGTTATAGTGTGACTTTTTTATCACATTTTAGATGACATGCTATAATGTGACTTTTTATCATATTATAGACGACATGCTATAGTTTGACTTTTTATCATGTTATAGACGACATGTTATAGTATGACTTTTTTTATCATATTATAGACGACATACTATAATGTGACTTTTTTTATCATATTATAGACGACATGCTATAATGTGACTTTTTTATCATATTATAGACGACATGCTATAATGTGACTTTTTTATCATATTATAGATGACATGCTATAGTGTGACTTTTTTAACATATTGTAGACGACATGCTATAGTTTGACTTTTTTATCACATTTTAGACGACATGCTATAATGTGACTTTTTTATCATATTATAGACGACACGCTATAGTGTGACTTTTTTATCATATTATAGAAGACATGCTATAATGTGACTTTTTCATCATATTTTAGACCACATGCTATAGTGTGACTTTTTCATCATATTTTAGACCACATGTCTACGACATGGTGATGGTCAGAATCTGAACTGGAGGCTTCATAACGTTCACAACCCAACGTTGACATCAGTGATGTATGATACTTGTTCCTAACTTTAAAGAATAAATCAGTTAAATAGATGTTGATGATTTGTAGAAATTACACATATTTTTGATAAAACATGCAGTCTTGGAACATTTCAACGAATACAAATTCAGATAGAACATAGAAGAGGCTGTGACTCAAAACCATATGAGTGCACAGTTTTGGAAGGTGAAATAGAGTCAGTGACCATGTACGAAATGAAAAATGAAATGTGATGCTGTAGTAGTTAACCTGCACACACTCGGGAAGATATAAGATAATTAAACCTAACAAATTTAGATTTTGGCTTCCAAAGCATTCGATTCATGTTAGGAAAAAGGAAATAGTCAGTAAGTCTTGTCCATGTTGACTCTTTTAGTATTTAACCGTCCCTTTGTGCTTCGAGATCATCAGTGAATACAAAAGGAAAAGAAATGAAAGTGAGTGTTGTTGGGAACATTTTACAGATGCAGGAACCTTTTGTGTTAGCAGAGAACAGTTTGTAGATGTATGGAGTGGAAGTCTGGAGGGATTACACTCAGTCTGTTGAATATCCCATCACAGTCAATAGTGAGAAACTTGCTCACAGGCTCCACCCACGCTCTGCTCTGATTGGTCTGCCCATCAGCCATTGACAGGCTTCCACTCCCCAGTTCCATTCATGAAAAGGCAGAAGTGGAGGAGTGTGTGTGTGAGTGTGTGTGTGTGTGTGTGTGTGTGTGCGTGCGTGCGTGCGTGTGTGTGTGTGTGTGTGTGTGTGTGTGTGTGTGTGTGTGTGCGCGCGTGTGTGTGTGTGTGCCGTCACTTCCTCCTCTCAACACCTCTAACTTTAACAAAGGAGCCTCACAGTCTGTGACTGCAGGTTTTCACCTGGAGGCTGTTTGTCTTTAATGAGAGTCACTGCGTTCTGTTCCTTACATGTTCATTATCTTTATATTTATCTATGAGCAAACCTCAAACCCAAATACACACAGTAAAAATATTTTAACTTATCTAAAGAAGCAGTGTTACATCCAGAGTGAGAGCTTCAGTCCAGTGCAAACAAACATGGGACATAAAACTGGACTCAGAGCAGCAGAGTTTGTTTGACGGGATTCAATCTGATGACACATCAGTTCTGAAGCAGAAGTATTTCTTCACTCTTTCTCTTTTTTCATTTTTCAAGTGAACAAACAAATGCAACAACATGAACGTCCTCCAGGAGAGACGGTTCACAGTCTCTTATCATGTTGGTTAGATTGGATCAGCCGAGGGAAGCACACACTAAACCTGCTGTGATTGGTTACTTCACTGATAATCCACTGCTCTCTATCCCAGACCTTAGCCCTCTCTCAAAGTAACAACCAATCACAGGCTGAGCATCCTTCCCGCTGATCCATTCCAGCACCAACCTAAAATCGAGGCAGATGAGAACAGCATTAGTTTTGCAGATTTTTGGTCGTAAACCAAAGTATTGGACAAATTTACATGTGGACTTTTTGATGGTCCAACATCAGAAGATCCTGGTTATAACGAGCTGTAAATCACGAACATGTTGTGTAGCAACATGACTGCTGAACACTGACGGCTGCGCTCATGTTCTGTAACAGCTGCAGACGACATCAGAGCTGATTAACAAGATGCTGAAGGATCAGGTGGAGAGCTGGTGCTGTTCAGTCTGCACTCATGTATCAAACAATGAGGCCATACAGGTAACATTACACAGAGAACCACTATCATTTATCAGATCTGTTATTGGAGATGCAGGTTACACTGTTACACTGTTACACTGTTACACTGTTACATGTATATATTGTTCCATTGTTACACTGTTACATTGTTACACTGTTAAATTGTTACACTGTTACACTGTTACATGTATATATTGTTCAATTATTACATTGTTACACTGTTACATTGTTACACTGTTACACTGTTACATTTATATATTGTTCAATTGTTACACTGTGTTATGAGGTGGAGTAGGACTGACACAGACTCAAGTTCAGGTACAGAAACAGTTTTTATTGACTGGTGTCCAGGAGCCCAATGTCTCTTCCCCGCTCTATCTCCTCTTCCCGAGTCGGGAGGGAAACTCCACCGAACTCACACCGGGGGGGGGCAGCTGGTGCGGCTACGCACTCAGCTCCGGTCCGAGCAGGATCAGGTGGGAGCCGTAGATACTGCCGGCAGGCAGGCAGGCAGGCTGGCAGGCCCCAGGAGTCCTAACGAGGACTAGGAGCAGGTTCGCTGTGTGGTTTCCAGAGGTTCGACACAAGAGGGCAGGCTGGATTATATTATATTGTTCAATTGTTACATTGTTACATTGTTACACTGATATATTGTTACATTGTAACATTGTTACATGTTACATTGTTATACTGTTACAGTTACATTGTAACATTGTTATATTGTTACACTGTTACAGTTATATTGTTACATTGTTACACTGTTACATTGTTACACTTACGTTGTTCAATTGTTACACTGATATATTGTTACACTGTTACATTGTTACACTGTTACATTGTTACACTGTTACATTGCTACAGTGTTACATTGTTACCCTGTTATACTGCTACAGTTACATTGTTACAGGGTTACATTGTTACACTGTTACATTGTTACACTGTTACATTGTTACAGTGTTATACTGTTACACTGATATATTGTCCAATTGTTACACTGTTACAGTGTTACATTGTTACCCTGTTATACTGTTACAGTTACATTGTTAGATTGTTACACTGTTACATTGTTACAGTGTTACATTGTTACCCTGTTATACTGTTACAGTTACATTGTTAGATTGTTAGATTGTTACACTGTTATATTGTTACAGTGTTACAGGGTTACATTGTTACACTGTTACTGTTACATTGTTACATTGTTACCCTGTTATACTGTTACAGTTACATTGTTAGATTGTTAGATTGTTACACTGTTACATTGTTACAGTGTTACAGGGTTACATTGTTACACTGTTACAGTTACATTGTTACAGTGTTACATTGTTACAGTGCTACACTGTTACAGTGCTACACTGTTACACTGTTATACTGTTACAGTCACATTGTTAGATTGTCACACTGTTACACTGTTACATTATTACCCTGTTATACTGTTACAGTTAGATTGTTACACTGTTACAGTGTTACACTTTGACATTGTTACAGTTAAACTATTACATTGTTACACTGTTCAATTGTTTCAGTTACAATGTTACATTGTTACACTGTTATGTTGTTACATTGTTACACTGATATATTGTTCAATTGTTACACTGTTACACTGTTACATTGTTACACTGTTACATTGTTACACTGTTACATTGTTATATTATTAAACTGTTACATTTATAAACTGTTCCTTCCTCTGAAGTCCAAGTCGAGAATATGTTCTTTCTCCACAGTCAGATCAGAGACGGAGAAGCTTCAGTCATGTGAGAGTGAAGCTGCAGGTGATGGTTCAGGTGTGCAGGAAGAAATCCAGCAGAGTCCGATGTGGCTCTTAACTTTGTGAGATATTGGTCAGAGATGTTTTTGCATGTCAGCAATGGTCCCGTTATCTGAGTCTACACGGTGCAATAAATAGTGAGTAGTGAGCTTATCTGTGCAGCCCGATCCTTTGTCTCTGATTGTGTGTTTGTTATTTCCACTGACTGTTTTGTCTGTTTATGCTGCTCTGAGGCTTTCTCTGCTTCTCTTCTGTTGTTTCCATTCTTACACAGGGCGTCTCTCTGGACCATCCGGTCCGCAGTCTTCCCTCCGACCGGCCTATCGTACATGTGTGTGTGTGTGTGTTTGTGTGTCCGTTCCTGCCACTCCAGGATGCTTTGGTCTCAGCAGTGTATGGTTGGTAGTGACTGAGTGTCTCAGAGAGCAGGGCAGCAGTTTCCTGCTGATATACAGTGGAGGATGTGTAAGTTCACCAGATAACAGCCTCTCTGCTGCAGACCTGCCATCCTCCCATGTTACACTCAGATCAAGGTTTCAGTTAGTGTTGAGTTGGAATGTGTCTGGCCGACCGCCGGTAGATGGATGGACACTGAGGGGCCAGCTCAGCAAATCAGAACTTCGGTTCCGATGAGTCCAACAGGATAGGCTCACTGTGGTACCGTGATGAGCTGCTCCCTCCTGCAGGGGAACAGGTGGTACGCTGTGATGTAGGTGACGTCACACCGGAGCTCTTTATCAACACGTCCAGGGCAGGTGAGAGCTGAGGTGAAGACACTCAGAACGTTTTAGTGATCAGTGCAAACTGAGGGACAGGAGGGACAAGAGATGGAAATTAGAGGAGCACCAGAGAAAACCATGCAGCGTCAGGTGGGAGGAGGTCAGTGGACCACCCCCCACCCCCCCACCCCCCATTTACATCCAGGCTGTGGTGAACAAGCTGTGACTCAGTGTACTAGAACCTCCACCTGGCAGCCGGTCAGGAAGGATCAGACAGGACAGACAGAGGACAGAGGACAGATGAAGACATTGGTGTGGCTGTGGAGGTGAGGAGGCAGCTGGTCCAGCCCAACATGGTCGGGACCGGCCTGGATTGGCTGGTTGTGACCCTTCAGAGTCTTTGTTGCGTGGGGTCACAGAGGATGGTGGTGAGGCTTCACCCCCCCCCCCCTCCCTCCTCACCCCTCCCCTCCCGTCCTCTCCCCCAGCGCTGTACAAGGCTGGGTGACCTCCAAACCAAACCATCAGAATGTCCCCAGCAGCCGTGGGGGGCTATTGTTCCTCAAAGTAGGTCAGCGCCTGCAGCCATCACAATGAATTTGGACTGATTGGAGAACAGTGGGGACGGAGATGGGGGGACACGGGGGGACACAGGGAGACACGGGGGGACACGGGCTGCAGGGACGATCACATTTGTTGATATAAACTGAAGGAACAGGAACTAATGACAGCATTCTTTCTTTTTCATCACGCTCCTTCTTCCCTCCTCCTTTTGTATCGTGTAATTAGTCATGTGGAACATATGGAGCATCATATTACATAACCCAGCAGCAGCTGCAGCGTGAACCAAGATAATACAAATCAGGGGCCACGTTTTTTGGACCGATGATGCAGCAACATGCTGCATCATCGTTTCAACTTGAAGATTGTGTCTCAGAACAAGAAGAACAACGATATATATATATATACACATATATAGTGTATATATACTATATATATATGTATATATATATATGTGTATGTATGTGTGTATATATATATATATATATATACATACACATATATATATGTATACTCACACACACACAAACATTCACACGTACACACATACTATATATATATACATACACATACTATATAAATATATACATACACATACTATATATATATATGTGTGTGTGTGTGTATGTATATATGTGCATTAATACCTCACCACAGGCAGATTATATATATATATATATATATATATATAGTATGTGTATGTATATATACAGTGGGTACGGAAAGTATTCCGACCCCTTTAAATTTTTCACTCTTTGTTTCATTGCAGCCATTTGCTAAAATCAAAAAAGTTCATTTTATTTCTCATTAATGTACACTCAGCACCCTATCTTGACAGAAAAAAACAGAAACGTAGAAATTTGTGCAAATTTATTAAAAAAGAAAAACTGAAATATCACATGGTCATAAGTATTCAGACCCTTTGCTGTGACACTCATATTTAACTCACATGCTGTCCATTTCTTCTGATCCTCCTTGAGATGGTTCTACTCCTTCATTGGAGTCCAGCTGTGTTTAATTAAACTGATTGGACTTGATTAGGAAAGGCACACACCTGTCTATATAAGACCTTACAGCTCACAGTGCATGTCAGAGCAAATGAGAATCATGAGGTCGAAGGAACTGTCCAAGGAGCTCAGAGACAGAATTGTGGCAAGGCACAGATCTGGCCAAGGTTACAAAATAATGTCTGCAGCACTCAAGGTTCCTAAGAGCACAGTGACCTCCATAATCCTTAAATGGAAGAAGTTTGGGACGACCAGAACTCTTCCTAGACCTGGCCGTCCAGCCAAACTGAGCAATCGTGGGAGAAGAGCCTTGGTGAGAGAGGTAAAGAAGAACCCAAAGATCACTGTGGCTGAGCTCCAGAGATGCAGTAGGGAGATGGGAGAAAGTTCCACAAAGTCAACTATCACTGCAGCCCTCCACCAGTCGGGGCTTTATGGCAGAGTGGCCCGACGGAAGCCTCTCCTCAGTGCAAGACATATGAAAGCCCGCATAGAGTTTGCCAAAAAACACATGAAGGACTCCCAGACTATGAGAAATAAGATTCTCTGGTCTGATGAGACCAAGATTGAACTTTTTGGCGTTAATTCTAAGCGGTATGTGTGGAGAAAACCAGGCACTGCTCATCACCTGCCCAATACAATCCCAACAGTGAAACATGGTGGTGGCAGCATCATGCTATGGGGGTGTTTTTCAGCTGCAGGGACAGGATGACCGGTTGCAATTGAAGGAAAGATGAATGCGGCCAAGTACAGAGATATCCTGGAAGAAAACCTCTTCCAGAGTGCTCTGGACCTCAGACTGGGCCGAAGGTTCACCTTCCAACAAGACAATGACCCGAAGCACACAGCTAAAATAACAAAGGAGTGGCTTCGGAACAACTCTGTGACCGTTCTTGACTGGCCCAGCCAGAGCCCTGACCTAAACCCAATTGAGCATCTCTGGAGAGACCTGAAAATGGCTGTCCACCAACGTTCACCATCCAACCTGACGGAACTGGAGAGGATCTGCAAGGAAGAATGGCAGAGGATCCCCAAATCCAGGTGTGAAAAGCTTGTTGCATCATTCCCAAGAAGACTCATGGCTGTACGAGTTCAAAAGGGTGCTTCTACTCAATACTGAGCAAAGGGTCTGAATACTTATGACCATGTGATATTTCAGTTTTTCTTTTTTAATAAATTTGCACAAATTTCTACATTTCTGTTTTTTTCTGTCAAGATGAGGTGCTGAGTGTACATTAATGAGAAATAAAATGAACTTTTTGATTTTAGCAAATGGCTGCAATGAAACAAAGAGTGAAAAATTTAAAGGGGTCTGAATACTTTCCGTACCCACTGTAGATAGTATGTGTGTACGTGTGAATGTTTGTGTGTGTGTGAGTATGTATGTGAGTGTGAGTGTGTGTGTGTGTGTGTGTGTGAAGATGTGTGTGCGTGAGTGTGTTTTACTGTCATTACAGAAAGTATGTGTGTGTGCGTGAGTGTGTTTTACTGTCATTACAGAAAGTGTGTGTGTGTGTGTGTGTGTGTGTGTGTGTGTGTGTGTGTGTGTGTGTGGGTGGGTGGGTGGGTGCGTGCGTGCGTGCGTGTGTGTGTGTGTGTGTGTGTGTGTCCTCATGATACAGCTGAATTGATAGATGTGTTATAATCAATACGTCCAGCATCTGTTTTGTCCGTAGGGGGTTTATTCTTTAATAACTGAGGTCCTCCAGCCGCCCATATTTCATCCTCTGATACGACTAATTAAAAAAAAAACATGGCTGCGTTGGTCCTTTAGATCAACAGCTTTAATCTGCCTGTGGTGAGGTATTAATGCCTCTTATGGACGGCTGCTCTTTATCAGTGTTAGCCTCCCGCTAGCAGCAGGGTGTGTATCACTAATTGTATAGCGGCTCATTGTTTTACGGCTGACACCACAACAAGCTTTTGCACGTCCGACATGAGACGATGGCTCTGCTTCCATATGGTGACGCTGGCTGAGCGCATCGGTGGTCCTGCATCTCCTTATTACAGACTTGTGCATATGTGCTATAAAAATAAACTCCTGTTTCATGATGAACATCTGATTTCAGACTTTACTCATTTATTTGTGAAATTCGGCCAGCAGCTACAGAAACAGTCTCCTCGTCTGTGTATTGTTTCTTTACAATATGTCCTCATTATTATAGGAGTTCCCTCTAAACAACACAGAGTGTTTCCTGTCACTATTGTCTGTCTGATAGTGAGAGCAGATTTAAACATGCACACAGTGAGCAGAAAAGTTTATCTGGACTTCAATGAAAGAACAAAAATAACCAAAGAAACACGATGAAATGACTCAGACAGAAAGTTCAGTTTAAATCCTGCTGAGGACGGAGATCCATTTAAAGCTTCACATCAACGTCGACGCACACGTATGCATCACAATGCCGTTCCACTGACCTGATCATATCTCATCGACATCCCCTCCTGAAAAATGATGCTCAGATCTGTGGACCTGCAGAGACAGCTGAGAGGTCCACTGGGACGAGGGTCACGCAGGATTTAAACTCCCACAATTGAAACACGTTACTGACATTTGAAGCGGAGTTTCTTCACTGGCTATAATCAGAGTTCATCTTTGTTCTCTTCTCCCCAAAGTTTCTAGTTATCTCAGTGACTAAAATGTTGTCATGATGTGTCCCTCCACCCTTCTACCAAGCCAGAATTCAATCCTCATTTTCCAACACCAAACAGCTCTTCTCCATCTTCTCCATCTTCTTCATCTTCTCCATCTTCTCCAACCTCCTTGACCCCCCTCCCCCCTTCCCCTCCTCCCTCCATCCTTCCATCAAGCCACTTTGTCAACTACTTTACTAAAAAGATAGATGACATATGCTCCTCATTTTATAATCCATCTTATATAACTACATGTCCATCATCTTCATCTTCATCCCCTTCACTTTCCTCTTTCACTCCCCCGTCTCCCAATCAAGTTGTTACCTTGGTAACCTCCACCCCACCCCCCTATCTGCCCCCCCTCCCCATCCCATCTCACATTCTCCAGTCTATTGCTCCTGACCTTCTTCCTTTTCTCTAAATCCATCACACAACAATAATACTGTTGTCTATTTTTCTTGTTTGTTTAAATATAAAAAAATATAAAAACTTTGCACTATTGTTTAGTTAGTTTTAATTTAATTATTCTATCTTATTTTATTCTATTGTATTGTATATACTGTGCATTTTTATATTTAATATTTGTTACTGCTATTTTATTTCTTTCCTGTATCTATAAATGCTGCTGTAGCGAAATAATTTCCCCTTGTGGGATTAATAAAGTAACTATCTACCTACCTACCTAGATACATGCTGCACAACATCAGGAGAATACGTCCTCTTCTCACTCAGAAGGTGGCGCAGGTTCTGGTCCAGGCTCTGGTCCAGGTTCTGGTCCAGGCTCTGGTCCAGGCTCTGATCCAGGTTCTGGTCATCTCACGTCTGGACTACTGTTACACCCTCCTGGCAGGTCTACCTGTTAGCGCCATCTGACCTCTGCAGCTCATCCAGAATGCAGCAGCTCGACTGGTCTTTAACCTCCTAGATTCACTCACACTACTCCCCCTCCTCCTCCTTCTCCTCCTCCTCCTCTACATCCAGGACATGGTCCAACCTTACATCCCAGCCCGTTCACTCTGCTCTGCTTCTACCAATCAGCTTGTTGCTCCTCACTGATCTAAACACTCTACAAAATCACAACTGTTTGCTGTCCTGGCTCCTAAATGGTAGAATGAGCTCCCCACAGACATCAGGACAGCAGAAACTCTGAACATCTTCCACCACAAACTAAAAACACACCTCTTCAGACTTTACCTTGAATAGGAGAACTTTAGTAGCACTCACTTATAGCACTTTGAAGTTTGGCTTTCTTAAAGAAATTATATTTTCTTGATTCCTGTTCTGGTTTTGTACCCTTATGGTTGAAATGCACTTATTGTAAGTCGCTTTGGATAAAAGCGTCAGATAAATGAAATATAACGAAACTAAACTAAACGAAATGAAACGTTTGTGTCACACGGGATTCCTACGAGACACAAGAGGTTTGGATTACAGTCCAGTGGAGGATCTCATTTGTTGCAACAGGTGCATCATATGTACTCTCAACCCAGTATCATGGCAAAGCGTGAAATAGACATGCCGGTCCACTTCAGCAAAGTGTGAAATAGACACACTTTGGACTGTCTAGGCGTGAAAGTTACATGTTTTGAAAGCGTGAACCTTTAATGTCATGTGACTGGGGATCATGTGACCAAGGTCCCACGACAGGCAATAACGGACATTTTTTTGGAGGTGTTAGGAGGCAGGAGGCGGGGCTAGGTAGCATCAGTCACAGACTGCCATGTTGGACGACGAGATTTGTATCCAGGAGGTGATGACATTTTTGTTGAGTTGTTTTTTGTTTCCTAACTCCAACCACGTGTTTTAGCTCTAAGTTTCATTTTTCTGTGAATCACATGGCTCTACACATGCAGGAGGTTAAATTTCCATCCACGACAGGAAAATGTGTAACTTTCACGACTAGTCAGAACAAAGCGTGGCTAGTTCACATTTTGCCATGATGCTGGTTTGGTACTCTGCCTTCATCAGATTCTAATGATATACTCACAGTAAACATGTTAACATTCTGTCTTTACTTTCTGAAACAGACTGATGCTCCTGGAAATGGCATCATAAAATTATGAGGAGAACTGATAATATTCAAACTGTGAGGTCAAAGCTGATTGGATGTTTACCATTGAGTCATATCCCAACGCCAACGTTCAGTCAACGTAAAGTTAAAATGGCAACTCAACAAGCTGGACTCCTGCAACCTCAGACCAAAGCAGTCAAAAACTAAGAAGCTAAAGGAAAATGGAATGAAAAATGTGCCATGAACTAAAACAACTTCATATTAAAGTGTTATATTTAGAAGAACATTCAGCTTTACTCCAGAGCAGAGAGCTCTGGGCCTCCACACTGCTGGACTGGTAGATTACTGGGTATGCGGGGGATAATCCACGCGCGATGTGTCATCTCGAAAGTCGAGAGCGAACAATGGAAATCTTACTGGAGATGGAGCATTGGGTAATTACACACAATCCAAACACACCACCCACAAACACACACACACAAAGCAGTGAGTCATCTTCCTAATCCCTGGGGACGGGTTCGGCGGTCCATCTGGGGCAGATGGGCGAGGTGGCGCGTGTTCAGCATTAGCCCACGCCACGCTGGTCACCCGGCCGCGACCCTCCTGCTTTTGATCCTATTAGCAGGTGAATGAGGAGATGGACATCAGACTGACAGTCTGGGACCGGCCTCCGTTTGGCCACCTGACCTGAATACTTATTAGCCCACACATATGCTGCTCAAAACACGGGCATATTGCTGGAGTTAATTACCCTCAACTGTGCACATCAAAGTGATTGTCATCAGCGGTGGGGAGGAAGATGATGATGACGAGAGACTCCGCAGGAGGGTCAATAGTGTGACTCAAGTGTCAGTGAGTATCAGCTCTTCATCACCGTCATCACCGTCATAGTTCGACTAACAGATGGTTTTACATAGTGGAATGTATTTGTTGAATCTGTCCACAGTTGACCAACAGGTTCACTAACAGCTTCTAACTGGTTCACTAACAGGTTCAATAATAGGCTAACTAACAGGTTCACTAACAGGTTCAATAACAGGTTAACTAACTGGTTCACTAACAGGTTCAATAACAGGTTAACTAACTGGTTCACTAACAGCTTCTAACTGGTTCAATAACAGGTTAACTAACTGGTTCACTAACAGGTTCACTAGCAGGTTCAATAATAGGTTAACTAACAGGTTCACTAACAGGTTCAATAACAGGTTAACTAACTGGTTCACTAACAGCTTCTAACTGGTTCAATAACAGGTTAACTAACTGGTTCACTAACAGGTTCACTAGCAGGTTCAATAATAGGTTAACTAACTGGTTTACTAACAGGTTCAATAACAGGTTAACTAACTGGTTTACTAACAGGTTCAATAACAGGTTCACTAACAGGTTCTAACTGGTTCACTAACTTTTAGTGTCCAGGAAACCAAACACTGGGACACTGGATGGACTTCAGCCATCGTTCATGCAACTGCTCACACCTGAGGTGGTCCTGCTGTGAGACGTCTGGGGATCCAGTGGTGGACGGATCGAATGGATGGAGACAACTGTCCATCCAGTCGGAGGCTTTTTGACTGATTAGCTGAGGAAGCAGGAAGAGGCAGATCTGATCTGATTCAGATCACCTCCAGAGGCCCAACTCGTTCTGACTACACTGGTTCTGACCCAAATGATTATTTGTATTTTACAAACCCAGACCTACACAGCACTGGATGATCTGTGGTCAGTCGAGATGACTTTCTGTTTTCAGTCCAGACACATTTAAAGGCATCTCAGTGCATGACTGCTGTTAGTTATTGATGAGTCCCAGAACTGGAAGTTATCATCCCGTGGGACAGGAAGTCTTAGAGATCAGTGAGTCTACTGCTGGCCCTCAGCTTCTGATGTCAAAGTCTACCTGGAACATCCAAAGAAGATATTTTATACTTTCAAAATCCCGATGTTAAAATCACCTCTAAAAGTTGTTAATTCGATTCAAACTCACACTTGAATGTTTCATTGATCAGACTGATCAATAAAACATTTGTGTGTTGATGCAGCTGCAACATCCAAGTTTTCTTCAACCCCCAACACAAGCAAAGAAAACACACACACACACACACATGCTCACACATACTGTGATTAAGGCCCGGGCTGAGATGAAAGGCAGCAGGACCAATCAGACATGAGTTAGGGGCACCATGGGAGGAAGTGGGCACACCAAAGGCATTCTGGGCCGTCTAGTTGTGAGCATCAAACACACGTCTCCCAGAAACAGAAACAAAGTGAACGAGAGCAGTAGAAAATGTTCATGTAAAACTAGAGCCCTTTACTCTGAAGAAACATCACTCCATCAATGATATCTTTCAGAAATGATTTCCTTCTTTATTCTTCTCACAGTTTCATCATTATAGAAGTGATCCATCACTGAAAACACACTCACACACACTATCTCACACACACACACACACACACACACACACACACACACACACACACACACACACACACACACACACACACACACACACACACACACACACACACACACACACACACACACACACACACACACACACACACACACACACACACTCACATACTCTCACACACTCAAACACACTCACACACACACACACACACACACACACACACACACACACACACACACACACACACACACACACACACACACACACTCACTGACACTGATGTCCTGGATGATGAAGGTGACGATGACGCCTGTTTCTGTTGACACATCTCTAAATCAACGTGACAACACGCGGTTACCGTGACGATGATGTCACAGTGTAAAACCAAAGTCAGGAGAACAGAAACAGGCCTCCACCCTCCTTCATGTGTCTGTCAGACGGATGTCCTTGTGTCCAGACTGATAAGTCTGCTCCACGATCAATAACCCGTATTACCACCAATTTGATGAGGAATTAGTCAGCAGACCGTGTTCAGTGGATGAGGCAGCAGCTGCTGGGATCAATAAGGAGGATCGGGCTCAGAAGGTCGTCCCGGGATATTTAAAATGAGGACAGGCTGGACGCTGGTGTTGGTGAGGACCGTGAACTCATCACTAAGATCAAAGGGAGGTCAGAGGAACATCAAAGGAACATCACAGAAAGATCAGAGGAACATTAGAGGAACATCAGAGAAAGATCAGAGGAACATTAGAGGAACATCAGAGAAAGATCAGAGGAACATCAGAGGAACATCAGAGGAACATCAGAGGAACATCAGAGGACGATCAGAGAAACATCAGAGGAACATCAGAGGAAGATCAGAGGAACATCAGAGGAAGATCAGAGGAGCATCAGAGGAACATTAGAGGAACATCAGAGAAAGATCAGAGGAACATCAGAGGGACATCAGAGGGACATCAGAAGAACATTAGAGGAACATCAGAGGAACATCAGAGGACGATCAGAGAAACATCAGAGGAACATCAGAAGAAGATCAGAGGAACATTAGAGGAACATCAGAGAAAGATCAGAGGAACATCAGAGGGACATCAGAGGGACATCAGAAGAACATTAGAGGAACATCAGAGGAACATCAGAGGACGATCAGAGAAACATCAGAGGAACATCAGAAGAAGATCAGAGGAACATTAGAGGAACATCAGAGGAAGATCAGAGGAACATCAGAGGAACATCAGAGAAAGAGCAGAGGAACATCAGAGAAAGAGCAGAGGAACATCAGAGGGACATCAGAGGGACATCAGAAGAACATTAGAGGAACATCAGAGGGACATCAGAGGGACATCAGAGGGACATCAGAAGAACATCAGAGGAACATCAGAGAAAGATCAGAGGAACATCAGAGAAAGATCAGAGGAACATCAGCGACTAACTCACATCCGGAAACTGGCTTTACAAAATGTGGGAATGAAAAGATCATTAACGTGATTAATTCTTTATTCCTACAACTTCACCGCTGCACCAAACACATTTACCACCTACTTGTGCCATCAGCGCACCTACACCTACACCTACACCTACACCCACACCCACACCTGCGCCTACACCCACGCCTACACCCGCACCTACACCTAGACCCACATCTACAACTACACCTACACCCACACCCGCACCTACACCCGCACTTACACCCACATCTACAACTGCACCTACACCTGCACCTTCTCCTACCCCCGCATCTACACCTACACCCACACCCGCACCCACACCCACACCCGTACCTGCACCTGCACCCGCACCTGCACCCGCACCTACACCTGCACCTACACCCGCACCAAGGTGGACAAAGACAGAGGTTAGACTTTTCATAACAGTGATGTCATCTTGAGGACACCTGAGTTACACAGAACCTGATTGAGCTACGAGAGTTCTGATGTGTTCAGAGAAACATGAAACGAGGACGACACCTCGGTCACTTTGTTTCTCAGAACCAGAAGGGTGGTCTCTCCAGAAGAACAGGCAGCATGTGATGTCACATTCCTGTTAGCACTGGAATGTTAACCATCACTAACACAGCCTGTATGCTGCACTTATCCCAAAGAGCTTTTTATTCTACACGAAGCTGCACAAACAAACAGAAGCCCTGTGACATGGTGGACGAGGTAATGAGGGTGTTTGAAGGATATGTCGTAAAATTAAAGGGACATAAACTTCTGTTCCCTCCACCTCCACCAAACCACAAGCGACTCCTGCAGCGAACCACACTGAAAAACAAGCGCACCTTTCTCTCTCACCAAAACACGCCCACACTTCCTGTCGACCTCCATGTATCTGGTGAGGTCTGCAGTGCAATTACAGGCTGTGCTGTGACTGTGTGTGGTGGGGGTGGGGAGTGCTTGATTGACAGGGGGCTCAGCCAATCAGTCATGTGGTGGGAATAGTTGCAAGTTTTACTCAGAACCTGCAGGTGGACAGCATGCAGGGACATTATGGACTGCAAAGTGTCTCTGCAGTCTCAGGAGAAGGTCGTCATGGTCAATGGTGGGTCCTGTACAGCACCTGGTTAAAGTAGTTTCAGCCATGTGGGCACCCATGGGTGAATCGGTTTAAAATGAGATGGGCTGGGTTAAATTGAGGTGAGTTCAATTAAAATGAGGTGAGCTGGTTGACAATGAGGTGAGTTGGTTTATAATGAATTGAGTTGGTTTAAACTGAGGTGAGCTGATTGAAAATGAGGTGAGTTGATTGAAAATGAGGTAAGCTGGTTGAAAATGAGGTGAGTTGGTTGAAGATGAGGTGAGTTTGAGTTGGTTGAAATCGAGGTGAGCTGGTTTAAAATGAGGTGAGTTGGTTGAAAATGAGTTGAGTAGGTTTATAATGAGGTGAGTTGGTTTAAAATGAGGTGAGTTTGTTGAAAACGAGGTGAGTTGGTTTATAATGAGGTGAGCTGGTTGAAAATGAGGTGAGTTGGTTTATAATGAGGTGAGCTAGTTGAAAATGAGGTGAGTTGGTTTAACATGAGATGAGTTTGTTTATAATGAACTGAGTTGGTTTAAAATGAGGTAAGCTGTTTGAAAATGAGGTGAGTTGGTTGAAAATGAGGTGAGCTGGTTGAAAATGAGGTGAGTTGGTTTAAAAGGAGTTGAGTTGGTTTAAATAGAGGTGAGTTGGTTTAAAATGAGGTGAGTTGGTTTAAATAGAGGTGAGTTGGTTGAAAACGAGGTGAGTTGGTTTATAATGAGGTGAGCTGGTTGAAAAAGAGATGAATTGGTTTAAAATGAGGTGAGTTTGTTTATAATAAATTGAGTTGGTTTAAAATGAGGTGAGTTGGTTGAAAATGAGGTGAGCTGGTTGAAAATGAGGTGAGCTGGTTTAAAATGAGGTGTGTTGGTTTATAATGAGGTGTTTTTGTTCTAAATGAGGTGAGTTTGAGTTGGTTGAAATTGAGGTGAGTTGGTTTAAAATGAGATGAGTTGGTTTAAATAGAGGTGAGTTGGTTTAAAATGAGGTGAGCTGATTGAAAATGAGGTAAGCTGGTTGAAAATTTGGTGAGTTGGTTTAAATTGAGGTGAGTTGGTTTAAAATGAGTTGAGTTGGTTGAAATTGCGGTGAGTTGGTTTAAAATGAGGTGAGCTGGTTGAAAATGAGGTGAGCTGGTTTAAAATGAGGTGAGTTGGTTTATAATGCGGTGTTTTTGTTCAAAATGAGGTGAGTTTGAGTTGGTTGAAATTGAGGTGAGTTGGTTTAAAATGAGGTGAGTTGGTTTAAATAGAGGTGAGTTGGTTTAAAATGAGGTGAGTTGGTTTATAATGAGGTGAGCTGGTTGAAAATGAGGTGAGTTGGTTTATAATGAGGTGAGCTAGTTGAAAATGAGGTGAGTTGGTTTAACATGAGATGAGTTTGTTTATAATGAACTGAGTTGGTTTAAAATGAGGTAAGCTGTTTGAAAATGAGGTGAGTTGGTTGAAAATGAGGTGAGCTGGTTGAAAATGAGGTGAGTTGGTTTAAAAGGAGTTGAGTTGGTTTAAATAGAGGTGAGTTGGTTTAAAATGAGGTGAGTTGGTTTAAATAGAGGTGAGTTGGTTGAAAACTAGGTGAGTTGGTTTATAATGAGGTGAGCTGGTTGAAAAAGAGATGAATTGGTTTAAAATGAGGTGAGTTTGTTTATAATAAATTGAGTTGGTTTAAATTGAGGTGAGTTGGTTTAAATTGAGGTGAGTTGGTTGAAAATGAGGTGAGCTGGTTGAAAATGAGGTGAGCTGGTTTAAAATGAGGTGTGTTGGTTTATAATGAGGTGTTTTTGTTCAAAATGAGGTGAGTTTGAGTTGGTTGAAATTGAGGTGAGTTGGTTTAAAATGAGATGAGTTGGTTTAAATTGAGGTGGGTTGGTTTTAAATGAGGTGTTTTGGTTTAAATAGAGGTGAGTTGGTTTAAAATGAGGTGAGCTGATTGAAAATGAGGTAAGCTGGTTGAAAATTTGGTGAGTTGGTTTAAATTGAGGTGAGTTGGTTTAAAATGAGTTGAGTTGGTTGAAATTGCGGTGAGTTGGTTTAAAATGAGGTGAGCTGGTTGAAAATGAGGTGTTTTTGTTCAAAATGAGGTGAGTTTGAGTTGGTTGAAATTGAGGTGAGTTGGTTTAAAATGAGGTGAGTTGGTTTAAATAAAGGTGAGTTGGTTTAAAATGAGGTGAGTTGGTTTAAATAGAGGTGAGTTGGTTTAAATGGTGAGTTTGTTGAAAACTTTCAGTTTTATTCATATAGTGCCAAATCACAACATACGCTGGTGGATCAATAAGTTCCTGTTGCATGTGAATGGTGCGCGGCACCAGAGAAGATGTAAATCCTAGCGGTAAGAACTCCAAGTTTTCTTGTTACAACATACGTTTGTGTGCAGTGGTCCCGCTGAGTCTGGGATTTCTGCACATACCTGAAACTTGAGCACAACAAAGTCTGAGAACAGAAAGAAGCAGCATGGAGATAAATTCAGTAGAGTGGCGGGAGCTAGCAATGGTGCTGCTGCAGGTGAGAAACCGCCCGTTTTCAAGACTGTCTGAGTGTCAGTGAAGTAACACAACTGAGTCGTTACATGTTGTGAACACGGTTGTGTTTGTGGGGTTTTCCATGTGGCTGCAGGGCATTCAGTGAAAATTTGTCCCTGAGACTTCTGGGAAACTTGCACATTCTGGAGGCATGATGCAAAATCCATGCAAAGTTATGCAAATGAACAGTTCAGAGTCCAGAACACAGAACTGATGTCCAGGTTAGGAAACTCCCTGACTCAACGCAACAGGAACATCTGGAGTGTTTGTGATCTTGTGACCTGAAGTCTGGATCCTTTATTATTACTGTCCAATACTTGTCAATGAGAAGATGAAAAGAGGTCAGCGGGGCTCTCTGGTGTCAGACTGAACACATGAAGTAAACATGTTAACATGCTTTTAATGTATTTACATGAACAGACGTGACAGACTGAAACCAGTTAACATACAATAATTAGAAACATCTACTGACAAGTGACAAAGGACACGTCTACTGTGAACTGTGACACTAAACATGTGATTGGACAGTGAAAGCAGAGTGATTTAATCTGGTATTAACACTTAACATGTGATCTGCTCAGACCGCATCGAAGGACCGCCTCTCAGCTGACGGTCCTCAGGGTGAGCTGAACTACGTCC